>NW_024962262.1:65679206-65917445 GCF_019238085.1 Lagopus leucura
TTCTTTTCTTTTCTTTTCTTTTCTTTTCTTTTCTTTTCTTTTCTTTTTTTCTTTTTGGAAGTAAAGTCAAACTGGGAATATAATACATAATTACACTTCTCCCTTCAAATTATTTTCAGTAGCACTCAGATCTTTAATAATGATATTTAAAAACTATAGAACCATAAAATGCTTTCTACTTACTGAGCTGCGTCAAGCTATGTTTATTGTATTTTTATATTTCCCAGGAGATGTGTAGTGGATTATTATCTCCTATCTGTATCAGCATCTGAATTGTCCACTGCTGATTCCAATTTCTGCATTCCAATGCTATGACCACATAAGCTAAGCAGTTTCAGAATAAAGTTAACTATTAAAATGCAGCTGATGTTATGTCATAAAAAAAAAGTTATAAAGATAATATTGCAGAATTCAATCTTGGTTCTTTATTTCCACACAATATATTCCATATTTCTAAAATCCTTATTTTTGCCCTGACCTAACTTGCTGTAGACCTTACAGTCTACATATGAGGCATAAAACATATCAATGCATCTATAAAATCAGCAAGATACTCTTTAGCTTTTTTTCTCCCTAAGTAAAAAAATCACATGAATCTAAATAAATATCCTCCAAGTAGTAGAGACTGAATTGGAAGGTTTGATAACACTACATTAGGACAACATATTGCTAGTAAGAGAATTAGCCCAGTGCTTCAAAGTTCTTACCACTCTGCTTTGTATCCAAAATTCATCTTTCTCCTAAGGCTTCATATATTCTAAAGTAACAATATTTAGTCTTTGTTTCCACCAGAATCAAAAGTCTCTTACACACAAGCTGGTGTTTCACATGCTTATATAGATATGTGCATTCCTCCTAAGACAGAGTTAATAAGCAGATTTGCTCTAATTGTAAGATGAAACCACTATAAGACTGCACACAATCATATAAGTCAAGTCCACTCATGCAGAGTAATAAGGCCTCAAAGCATTACATTTCTGAAAAGATCAAAGGCATTACTGATTAAAAACGCCAATAAAAGAAGCAGTTTAAACTGTCAACCACAAAAGCTTTGCATTATACATGGTGACAGTACAAACAAGGCAATAAAATATACAAAGGGCAAAAGGTAATTGGAAGTCATTATACTTCTTTCTGTCTTCTTAAGTTGGCACTACTGTGCGACAGGAAGTGGGAGCTGTAGCACTAGTGGATGCTAACCATCACATCAATGGCTCTTGATGGAAAACATCTACAAGTCCCTGCTACCCTTTAACATATTTCAGATGGAAATCCCTCCCAAAAAGCACACAGTGTTTTCTTTAAGGTATCCATCCCAGATAATTGAAGTGAGAAGTGTGCCTGCATCACAGCCCACCTTTTTTAACAAGTGCTAGGGTTTAATAGTAAAGTAAGAATAACATGTATTCAACAAAATGTAAGGTCAAACATTTGGCTAAGGACTAGAAACAGGTTAGATTTAGGTTGGATTTCAGGGGGAAGTTCTTTTCTTAGAGAGTGGTAAGGTGCTGGCAGAGGCTGCCCAGAGAGGTTTTGGATGTCCCGTCCCTGGAGGTGTTCAAAGCCAGGTTGGATGGGACCCTAGGCTGCCTGGTCTACTATTAAATGGGGAGGTTGGTGGCCCTGCCTGTAGGGAGGGAGAGGTTGGACCTTCATGATCCTTGAGGTCCCTTCCAACCCAAGCCATTCTGTGATTCTATGAAATACATAAAAGCACTCTTCACCTCAGTTTAACAGTACTGTTTGCATAATCGTGGTTGTGTGAAGCCACTAGAGAAGGAAAGACACAGCTACATGGCCTGTACTCTTTCCTTAAGATGTCTTCAGCTTTACAGCTCTTTTCTTTGCCCTGAGATACAGTGATCACAGAATAAAGTATAAATGTAGATGTCCCTATGATTCTTTTCCAAAATCAATTATTTTACAGATTAATATTTAATATATGTTCCTCCTAATGTACTTGATCTGCAGGATAAGCATAACAAAAAGGCTGCTGCAAATGCTGTTAGTGACACACATTTCTCCATAGTTTAAGCAAAATTCTACCCTGCCTGCCTATATTCTTTCCTTTTGTTACCAACACATCCTTGGTAATATGAATCATGATTACGGTTACATATATATCTTTTATGAAGCTTAGCATCTTCAGTACATTTTTCAGTTTTCTGTAAAAGCTACAGCTCAACAATATAGATACAGTTCGTGACAAAGCATTTTGTCCAGCCCCCTTTCTAAACAGACACTGTAAGTTTTAGGGTCTGTTCTCAGACACAGTGAAGAGAATCACATATTCTGAGCTATCAACTACTCATACACATATGCTATTTTTCCCTAATTGTTGTCTGATGTGAAGAATTTTTCAGAGTCTTCCTGAATTGGCTGTCATGAAATTATTTTCCTCTAGGTCGTGTAAAACAAATAGAAGGTATGATGTATTGCAGCATTCGGGGGAATAAATTCAATTTCATTCATTTCACTCCCTATTTCTGTTTGTCATCTCATCCCAGCCAACCATAATAGTAAAATTTTATTTCATGGGGAATTAAACATGAGCTATTTTGCACATCTAAACTGAAGAATTTGCATTACCTGAAGTCTGGAGTTGGTGGGTCTCTTTAGTAGGTCAAAAAATTGTATGGAACTATTACTATATGTGCCCAACAGATTAAAATTCTTGTTTCACTTACTACTAAAGCTGCATTAGTAAAAATAGTTCCTTTAAAGTGGTCCAAAAATCTGTGATGCAACTTTGGTTAGGAGGGACCTGTTAAGGTGTGACCTCAATTAGGATTTTGGAGAAATTTTAAAAATAGAACACCTCTTTTTGTTTTAAGTTAACAGATCTTTGCAAATATCTTCTCAGCATTCAATGTTCTGTTAATTTATATCTAGAAATACATTGCAAGGGAGTAGGTAGTGGTATAGTATGTCACAACAAAAATGAATCACTAATTGAGAATGCCAGTGAAGACAAGTGAAGCAGATAAACAAGAACTAATTGCAATTTGTGTATTTATAAACTTATGCATCCTAAGAAATCATCTCATATATTTTATCATGAAAGTTGACTTCCAGTACTACTGAGTAAGATGGATCCAATATGACTGTAAATCAACAGCTCAGAAAGAAGAACAGTAAGTAGCATTTCTCACCCAGATTTCTGCTTCAGATTTCATAGTTCTCCACAAAACAAAACAAAACAAAACATTTTAAACAACTAAAAAAAAAGCTACAGTATATTTAACAGCACTATTTATGTAACAGTAAAATTTAGCAATCTCCTCAATATTTTTGATGGAGAAGAAACTTGCTGCAGCCTGCTGAAAATGAGAAGTATCATATCAATCCACGTTCCAACTGGTAAACATCTGGCTGATCAGCTCCTGTTATTTTGACCAATTTTGAGAAGTACTGCCCACAAAAATGTCAACTTCTAAACTCTTTGTTGTAAAAATGATTTCACTGTACATCAATGTCACACTGTCTACACATCTTTGATCTGACAGGTTTACAAAGATCAGTGGTACTAAAGGCAAGGCAGAGGGTGAGGGAAAGTAAAAATTCAGCAGAAGATTTGAGTAACTCGAGTGGTTTGTAGGTTCATATATTTCATCATCAACTAATTTCGTATCTATTTCATCTTCATTGGGGAATATTGACCTATTTAATTCACTGGGTAAAAATAAAAATACTACGAGTAGTTACACTCTGAGCCTGGCTACTTCTCTGTCTTTTGGTGGTGAGCTCCCACTGCAACACTTTCTTACCACTGCTGAAGTCTCTTGTGAGATTTCTCTCCTTTTTTTTATGATGCAGCCTCACAATATAAAACGTAGATTCTTTCTCACCTATACCATCAGGTCAAACATATTGCAGACTTGTCAGTGCTTGAAATCTGGGTAAGAAAGGGAAGGAAAGGCCAGAGACCAATAATATAAATCTTTAACTCTGATTTCTTTTGGAAAATGGAACAAAAGTATTTGTTCAGAAATAAAGATGGTCAAAACCAAACCAATTTATTAAATAATGCTTAATATCAGGAAAATTATTATTCTGAAAGATCCTCAACTTTGTTGATCCCACTCTGTGCACAAGCAGAGTGCCTGGTGTGCTATTTTTTTTTGCTCTAGGATATTTTAATATTTTGAAAGAGAAGAAAACAAAATGAATTAGAGATTCCATTTCTTCTTGTTCTACACAGAGTTCAATCAATATTTAAAATAATTTAAAAAGAAACACAAAGGCACATGACCTGGAGATATATATACTTGCAGAAGAATTTACATCCCTACTAGGTGAGTTTTCTTGTGCTTTCTTGTGCAGCATTTCTTCTCCTGTATTTTTTGGCTTCATTTTAACTTTTCTTTGTAAGGGTTATCTACAGGAAATAATCCTCTGGATATTCTCTCATTTGTATGCTTTGGCAACTGCAGGCAGAAGCTGAAGTAAAAAAATACAGGACAATCTCTAGAGAATGTTGTTAATAACCTAACACATGTTTCACTGAAAAATCAAATAGATCCACCCAGTGTTCACAGTAATGGTGAACAGACCAGCAAGTTGAGTCAGGTTTCAAAGATCTTGTTTTTTGACAAAGTTTTTGTATAGATGTATTCTGGGTTATGGAGAAAAAAAGTATTTTTATTTACTTTAAATGAGCTTATAGTAACAAAACATAAAATCTCTACTAATCTAATAATCAAACTAATTGCACAGCACTAAATTGACCATCCAAAATTTTCCACATGCCTAGCGGTAAATCAGTATAGTCAGAATTTAAACATATGACATCACAGGGTTCAAGTCCAGATCTGTGAATGTTACTGTAGGATGTAATTGGACTGCTACATGTAATTTAATAGGATAGGAAATATTAATAACAGATAGTCATGACCTGCTTAATGTTAAAATTTAACAACTAGTTGCAAGTACTAATCCAACACAGAAAGAGAGTGGAGTATTCTTTTTATAGAAAAAAGTAATTTAAATATAAATTTCAAAGTGAAAAATATTCAGAATTTGTATGAGAGAAAGTATTTAACAATGAATATACCGTGTTCATTCACAGAGGAAAACATCCAGACTTTTTCCCGTATGCTTCTTTTCCACATTCAGAAGGTTTTGCTCTTGCATACATAGCAAAGAATCATTTCTGTGCCTCAGGAAACATGAGAAGGAGTCCATAGGTTACATCTTTGAACTTGGTATTTAAGTTTCAAAATTCTCACAACACAAACCTTGAACTGAAGCATATATTTAAGAGGATTTTTTTTTCCTAACAGAAGGCTGAGGTCTGACAGAAAAAAAGCATTTTACTTTTTAAGAGGTTTAAAGAGAAAACATGAAAGAGATTTACTGAGATATTCTGGAACTGCATGGAATAATAAAATGAGAGCCTGAACAATGAACATGCCTGAGGAGTCCGGATTATGGTATCAGCCCTTGTAGCCATATTCAGAAGGTCTAAATTCTTCTATAGTCTCTCTAGGAGACTGTTTCTACAGTGTGTATTACTGGCTGACTGCAGGTCTTCACAGATTCCTAGCTGAGAGCAGATGCCACACCAAATGAACTGAACAATCTGAAGATGTCGTAGGGTAACATGCAAGTTTATGTGCTGTGAAGAATTATTGAAACAAATAAAAATTACTCTGGTCTAGGCTTCAATCAGTTTCTAGTTTTTTATTCTTCAGGGATATCAAGACAAGGCTGACAACATGATGCAGGGTTTGCTTCCAGATCTCACAGATGACCTGAAACAACAGTCCAGGCTGCTTGTGACCTTAGATTTGGCTTTGTTGAGCCTCATTTGGTTCCTGTGGGCCCACTTTTCAAGCCTGTCCAGGTCCATTTGGATGTCACAGTTTCCTTCTTTTGTGTAAACTGCACCACTCAGCTGGGTATCATCAGCAAATTTGTCTGTCACTGGTGAGCACTGGTCTCAAGACATACCTCTGGGTATACCACTCATGACTGGCCTCCACCTGGACATAGAGCCATTGACAACAACCCTCTTGCTGTGACCATCCAATCAATTCTTGATCCACCAAACTGTTCAGTCGTCAAACCATTATCTCTCCAGCTTAGAGATAAGGATGTGATGTGAGACCATGTCAGACGTCTTGCAGAAGTCCAGGTAGATGTCATCAGCTGCTTTTCCATTGTCCATCAATATCTTCACTCCATCATAGAAGGCTACCAGATTGGTGAGACATGATCTGCCCTTTGTGAAGGTGTGCTGGCTGTCTTGGATCGCTTCCTCATCTTTCACATGCCTTAAGATCTGCTCCGTGATCTTCAGAGGCACAAACACGAGGCTCACTGGCCTGTAGTTCCCAGGTCTTCCTTTCTCCCTGTCTTAAAAATGGAGTGATTTTCCCTTTTTCACTGTAGAGTCTCAGGCTTAAGGAAAATAACTTGGTACTGTAGTACAGCCTATAGTGTTCAAAATGAAGGTAAACTATCTGAACTAGTGCACCTGAAGAAAATAGTGCACTAGAAAGGTTATATACGGTTTACTGTCACAAATGACAAGCTCAGTTATTTTACATGAAAGATAAAGTACTACTTTAGCCAGAGTAGAAGGCTAATAAACATCCCAAGTTACTTCAGAAAGGATCTTTTGAAGGAACAGCTAATTATTTTCCTTTTTGTCTTTTCCCTTTCCCATGCAAACTTTGTACACAAGATGAACCTGTGAAATAGCAAATCTCTCATGAAGTAAAATTGAATCAGAAACAAATAAGAAATCCTTTCTCAAATGAGGTGATACCAAGAGTTCATTTTTGTGTTGCAGTGTGAACTACAACAGTATCATCAATCCTGTTTGAACAAACACTGCTTTGGGGAGATGGATGGGAGCAGAATACAACTGGACTTCAGGAAGCTCCATCTTGGCTGTTCTCACTTTCATTTCTGCAGATTCCCTATAGTGTGCAAGGACGTCATGTCCAGGAGTGCAGGAAACCAATGACAGCACTCAACCCAGCAGATATGAACCTCAGTAAAAATTTGCTTATAGTCTACTAGAAAGTTTCTGTCTGAACATTATTTCATTCTCTGTGCTTCTTTGAAGCATGGACAGCTGCTTTTGCCAAACTGTTGAACTATATAACAAATCTGCAATATCCACAAACAGGGGTTGGAATGAGATACTCCAGCTTATTTTCATTTGACGGGGCTTAAGTACTGAGCAGAGTGTTTAGAAATGAAAGGCTAATACCAACTCTCTTTATGACCTCTTTCCCTGCCATATGTGGGTCTGTTGTACTGAAATTGCCTTATCAGGATGAAAATAGGAATGTAAATGGAACAGACTTCAAAACAGGTGAAAATTGTGTTTTTAAGTTTTCTGTTGCAATCTGAGCTTACTGTCCCATGTTTCTAGCACTGACAATAGAAATGAACTGTAAAAAATTATTTTCTCCATCTCGTAACAGGAATACATATTAACTGGTATTAAAGTAAGATGTCTACATCACTTTAACATAATTATTTTTAAAATCTACATTTCTTTATAAGGCTATGGAAGACTTCTTATCCTTGCAAAGAACTAACTGATTTCAGACACAGAATTCTATGCAGGCTGTTCCTTTTCTATGTTCTTCTTAATGTTTATTTTTTGTTTAGTTTTTGTGTAACAAAAGATAATTGTATTAAAAAGCAAACAGCATCATTCCAGTACAAAACAAACCTATTAACCAGTTTCTACCTGGTACTGATTTGCATTTGGATAGAATGATAAATCACTTTGCTTTTGAATAAACAAAAAATGCTACTGTTTTAGTAGACCATAATTTTACCCGTAGGCTTACAAATTTTCCACCCTAAACAATTAAACAAAGGAATGTGATCCTAAGCCCAGCAGCTGGTGTTGACAGGAGCAGTCACAAGACAGCTCCCAAATGTGTCAGCACGTGTTCCTTACAAGTTACATGGGGAGAGGAAAAGAGAGACCTCACCCATATGCACACATTGCATTTTTATTTTGTTTTGCTTTTTTAGCTGTCACAGTTTCACAGGTCATCTTCAATTCCTATAAAAGACAAGATGAGTAACACTGCTTTGGTAGTTTGCCCAAGCATAAATCAGGAAATCTTGGAAAGTAAGTTATATTGCATTTAAAAAGCAAATGAATCAACAACATTGTAGGAGGTGGGGGAAAACAAAAAAAGATTGTTTGGCTCTGGAATATCACTGTGTACAGATCAGACATATCATCCTTCTGCTTTGTTAATTAGCTCAAGATGACAGTGATTTTAATGGAACTGTCTCTTTCAGTATGAAAGTGGGATAATTCTTGCAAAGTTGTCTCACTTAAAGGAAGGGCTACAGTAATATTTTACTTTGTACTCTGCCTCGTGTTTCACATTAGAAAAAAGTCTCATTGCTGGGATTACTGCTGAGCAGGAAAGAGGAAACATCCAGAAGTGGGATCTGGAACACTAGAATCTACCTTCTGATTTTCCTTTATGAAGCCTTCTTAAAAATAGCTGTAGATTGTGGTATCACGTTACCGTATCTGTGCAGCCAGATTTGGAATGAAGTTCAGTCTGCACATGCAGCTGAGAGGACTGAGAGAAGGGAATTGATTTCACTGTACAGATTCTGCTGATTTGATCATACTGATGGTTTGTTCCAGCTATTTTGCATTTGATTCTCTAGAAGAGTGAAGATTTTCTACCTATTTAATACTTCTCACAATCTGTAGTATGTAAACAATTGTTCTCAGCATACTTCCTTTTGCTACCTAAAAAGCATCCTACTACTTCAACTTCATTTCTTTTGTATCTCTGCTATAGGTTTATATCCATCTAAACCAACATTTTATTTCAGGGGACAGTAGAGCTGGTCCTAGTAAGCGTGCCTGACAGCATGTTGAAAGCTTCATGCAGCTAGAAATAATTTGACAGTAATCTCACATGCATAAAACGTACAAATATATATGTATATAGAATCATAGAATTACGAAGGTTGAAAAAGACTTTCTAGATCATCTAGTCCAACCATCTGCCTATCATCAGTAGTTGTTGTAAGGGTACATGCAGTGGCACTGTCCAGCCTCAGCAGCAGCTAGAGAAGTGCAGTAAAAACACACCATGGAAATTCTTAATGATTGCTTGATAAAGGGACAGAGTGCAGGGGTTTTGTTACCATTCTGTATGAACTCATGCATTTAGAGGGCTTTGTTAAGAGGATCGGCATCACACATAATGGATGCCTCAAGGAAGGTGCAATACTTGAGTTCTCGTGATTTTGGGTCTCTATTTTAGCCTCCTTCTCAAGTATCACTGAGGCTCTTTGTATAGAATTGTAAAATCATAGCATCATAGAGTCCTTAGAGTTGGAAGGGACCTTTAAATGTCATTTAGTCCAGCTCCCCTGCAATGAACACGGCTACCACAGCTAGATCAGGTTGGCCAGGACCTGACAGCCTCTTTTAAAGTCTCAAGGGACGGGGCATCAACCACATCTCCAGACAACCTATTCCAGTGTTTCATCACCCTCACTGTAAAAGACTTTTTCCTTATATCCAACCTAAATCTACTTTCTTTAAACTAGAACCTTGTTCTATCAACGCAGACCCTGTTAAAGAGTCTGTAGCTCCCCTTTAGATATTGAAAGGCTATCAGGTCACCTTGGAGCCTTCTCTTCTCCAGGCTGAAGAGCCCCAGCTCTCTCAGCCTGTTCTTACAGGAGAGGTGTTCTATTCCATTGATTATTTTTGTGGTCCTTCTCTGGATGCACTCCAACAGGTCCATGTCTCTCCTGTACTGAGGACTCCCCATCTGGACGCAGTATGCCAGGTAAGGCCTCACCAGTGCAGAGCAGAGGAAGAGGATCACATCCCTCACCCTGCTGGCCACGCTTCTCTGGATACAGCCCAGCATATGGTTGGCTTTGTGGGCTGTGAGGGCACATTGCTGGCTTCTGTCCAACTTCCCATCTGCCAGAACCCCTAGGTCATTTTTGGCAGGACTACACTCAATACTTTCATCTCCCAATTTTTATCAGTAATGGGGGGTGCAAGATATGGAACCTCATGAGATTCACCTGGGCCCATTGCTGAAGCCTGTCTAGGTCCCTCTGAACGGTATCCTGTCCCTCTGCCACAATGATCTCATGCCTGTTTTATCAGTTTTGTTAATGAGTCTACTTATCATGTATATGAGTGGCAAGATGCAATTATAAATAATGTATGTTAATGGGATCTTAATTTTATCAAAATAATCTTCACAAAATTTTGACATCAACTCTCTCTTTAAAAAATATGTAAGGTGTCAGAATTATTTGGTTAGGTCAAATAATTGAGTAATCCAGATACTGAATATCTTCAAATATCTTCAAAATCATCTTTTTGTTAATTTTAACTAAGACCAACACATAAACGTGCAAATGTTGAGAAAATTAATTTCTTATGTAGAAAATAGATGACAACAAAACTGTGAATAATCTGCTGGATTTCTCCATATATTTAAATGAAATTATGTTTAAATGAAAATCACAATGAGTTTTCAATGAAAAATGAATGATTTTATAAGTAAGCGCAGTCTAACTCCAAACATATTGAAGCATGAACTTACTATATCTGGTGGTAAGTGGTGCTATTCCATAACAGTTTACATCTTTTTCTTCTTTTTTCCTCTTAATTTCCATACCTTCAACTTTCACATCTTATGCTATGAACTTTGCCTAGTAGAGCAGCTCTCTGCTTATAAATAATTAGCAATGACAAGGAGCAAAATGATCCTATTCTATATGATGTTCATCTACTTTTTCCATGGGAGTTAGTTCAGCATGGAGAAGTGAAAAAATATATGTAGTTATATTGTTATATCAATATTATATATACCTACATTTCTTGAGGAAGAGGAAATGCACCATTCAGTTGATTAACGTCCAGATGAAAAGGTGATACTGAACAACCACAGCAGGTACACGAGGGATGAGGCAAGACACCAGTGAGAGCCGATAAGCCTGCAAGAAGAAAAAGAAATTGTCAGTACAAGACCAAAAATAAACTGTAAATTGGTGATTAAGACATAATTGTGCTCCGTGCTGTTCTCCCACTACCTAGAAACTACTGCACTGAGCAAAAGTGCTCATGGTACCAAGTTGACTGATTCAAGACAGTCTTACTGGCAGGACTTCGTTCTAACAGAAAGTGTGAGCAAAGACTTAGTAACTGAAATTGCTGCAGGGTTCCCAGCACAGCCAAAATGGTAGTTCTTTATGAGAGATATCCACTGGGGAAAAAAAAAAAAAGAGAAAAAGAGAGAGAGAGAGAGAGAGAGAGAGAGAGAGAGAGAGAGAACCTTTTCCTCCAATGCAATTGAAAACATGTCCCATAGTTTTGGGATATTGGGGCTGACTTTGTAACAGAAACCAGCTTGGATGTACACTAAGAATTCTAGCAAAACAGCTGTGTATATTACCATAAATCTAAAAAAATAGTGTGAACTGTAAATTTGACCCTCAAACATTGTGCTCAGTTCGGTGGCTCCCATAAATTTTTTATCTACATACTTAAGTGTAGACAAATTCAGTTCCAAGATTATGACTCAGCAGCTTTCCGAGTATTGCTATTGAGACAAATCATTTCATCTTGTAGTAAAGGGCAGGTAAAAATCGTTTTATTTTTTCTGCAATTTACATATATCTTTACTGTTAAAATAAGAGCATAGCAAAATTAACTACATCCACATTATTAGCTGACTATGATTGCTAATTTGCTGGGCTCAAATCAATACAGGGGTCAGGAAGCAAATGTTAGTTCTGATTTATATGCTTGTCTGAACCTCCTACAAATTGTTATAGAGTGCTAAAACGCTCCAGGAGATAATAAGGCTATACATTTCTCTGAAGGCAGTCTAGAACTGACCCACTTACTTCTAGAATTAGAAAATTCATTCTTTTGTTGTAAGATTTTCTTACATCTGTATCATCTGTATCAACATCTGGAGACACAACAACCAGTGCTTCTTTTCTGTCTTCATCTCAGGCTGCCTCTGCTTTTTAGACTAAATTTCAGCACACAATAGAGGCATCTTCTCCTGGATTCAGAGAGAGTGAGAACCAGGAGTATTTTATAAGTATTTATATTATAGTATTTATAAGTATTTATAAGAAAATCTGGATCACACGCTATCTTGATTCTCATGGATTGCACTTTCAGTTCTTTTACTGCAGTGCTAAGGTTGGAGTTTAAAAACTGTTAGCAGCTACCACCCAAGCAAGAATCATTAACAGGCAAAACCTGTTACAGTGGGTAATAAATCAATTTAAGAAAGAAGCAAACAAACAAAAATCCACAAAACATTACACACACACACACACACACAAAAGCAACTCCCCTGAAAACACCTGCAATAATGGGCTATCTTAAAATGAACGAGAGCCCTGACTAATTAGTAAATTCATTGTGCAACATTCAGGAAAAGAGGAATGTGTTAATTTCCCAGAAGGAGGATATATCTGAAGCCCTATTCCTTGACCCTTTAAGAAGCACATTAGGGAGAGAAACAGAGTTGCTGTATCTTGCAATTTAATTAGGCAAATGTTTAAGAAAAACTAATTATTTAGTAGATCCTTCATCTGTAGTTCTTTCTCATACAAATGAATAACTGCAAGATGGGTTCCTAATTACATCTTATCAACCATTCAATCTATTCCGAGTCTAAAAGAGAGGAGTGTATATGCAGTTACTTGAAAGCTGCTATCCACTATTCATTGTACTTTTTTTTTCCTCTAAGTTTTCTAGAGTAGAAGTGCTAAATAAAGTGAACTGGAATGGCAGACCTGTGTAGAATAGTTCATTTGCCTATTTTACATTTTCTGTTCTTCTCTAGCCACTTTCCATAACGCTGAATCCACCTTTGACATTGGTTCTTGTTATTTTGCTTAAATAGTCAAGGAGGGATACTGCTTCACTGAGCAAAAAAGTATTAATAAGTCTATCTCCGTACTGTCGGTCACTGGAAAACTGGCAGAGTAATTGAATCTGGGAGTGACAGCAAAATGATAAATTTTTACAGAGAAAAAAAGTCAATACTAGAAACAGCAAGCAATCTTTTTCCAGGCTCTAGTTTTACACAGAGAGAAATATGTAAGACAGATTTTTTCTAGTGAAAGTCTTCCAGAAATGAATCATAATATCTGTAATGTGAATACATACTGTAATTTAACTGGTCTTTAGAACAATGAATCTCTAGTGTGAAATTTTCCTTGTTAATGATCAGCATAAGCTATGGTTCTTAATGCAATAATGAATCTAAGGCTGACAGTCTATAGGCAACAGAGTAACAAGATGATATCATTAAACTTCTCATTTGGTTCACTGATATCTATAGGGAATAAGCAGCCATTACTATAAGCAGCTCACTTTTTCTATCAGCAAAAGAGAACCTAGCATAGATTAAATTACATATTATAGGTTCTTCATTCCCTAAGCTATGCAAATAAATTGTTCCAGCATTGGCACTTTCTTTCTTTTTATTTTGAAAAACATTAAAGTAAAAAAAGGCAGTGCAGATAGAGAAAGAAGCTTTCAAGATGCCAAGAGCAACCAAGTCCTCCAGACTCTTGGGAGAAGTTTTTCTTCTAGAAGGAAGACCCAGCACACAAGGGCTACCATCCAATTACCATCCAACACTGGATATCTTCATAAACAGGACCCAAGACCTACACTAGGCCACTTACTATAAGACCTGGGAGCCAGAGCCAATGCATAAAATTTCTCAGCAGAACTAGTGTAGCTACCTCCCACACCCTTCAAAAGTCTCTGTAGATACTGTGGCGTGCCTCCCTTCACCTCACTTGTGTCAGCAACCTGATGGGAAAGTCCTAATACCTTTCACCTCAGTAGGAAAGCTGTACTTTATCTGGATGGTACTGGGTTGATAATGCACTGTGAAAGCCTAGAGCTTCCAGCCACTGCATCAATAGCATAAGCTATTGATTCTCAGCTAATATCTCTTTCAGTATCACATGGTCTGTCAGCAAAGTAAATGGGCCTTTCCTAAAAGATTTCAGCAATTCACTTACCAGGCAAACAGACATTTTTAGTTGCCCCATGGTATTTTTCATTCTGGCTTTAAAAAAAAGAAAAAAAGTAACATGTTCCATGTCTTACAAGGGAGACTCTGCAAGTCCCAGAGCAGAAGTTTCTACATATTAGTTGTAATCACTGTGGCTGGTCTTTTTAGTGCCACCAGTTTAGCAAATAATGGACAGTGTGCTGGCACTCCCAGCTGATTTTTGGAACCACAGGGATTATCCTAGGTGAATAAACACTGTTCTGTTACATGTTAATCAGACATTACATATCCTTTTAAAAACAGATAGGTATAAAAAAAAAAAAAAGAACTTGTTCTCACTGGGCTTAGAATAAGATAATCTTTTTTAGTGGTGAAACTATAGCTCAGGGCCTACAAAGAGGACTTCTTCATCCTTTCTTCATCCCTTCTTAGAGGCACTCCAGAATATATAGCTTTTCTTTCTATAATAAGCATTGAATCAAACAAGTACTACAGTTTATCCTGAGAGTAGAAAAAGTAATATAATGAGCTTTAGAATACAATAGATATAAAAAGATTAGAATATTCTATTTTTAGGCAAAGTATAATAGGAAATAGAAAATTCAGTGTGACAAGGTTCTTGTCAGAAGTAAACTAATAGAAAGAAACAACCAAAAACAGCACCAAAACCCAAAACCTGGAACACACATTCTTCAATCGAACAATTAAGAAACCTGTTACTACTGTCCAGATAGTAAAAAGGAAAAAGTAAGAAGGTTTTCACTGAACTTATTAATCCATAGATACTTCTAAATATGGGTATTTCACTGGAAACAGTCAACAGCATCCACCATCCATTACCACACCACGTAATACTGTGCTGTTTTTAAACTCACACACCTGTAGCGAATGAACAAAACCTTAGGAAAAACTGACAATTTACTATCTGCTTAATTCCCTTTTTGCCTATTACCTAGACAAAATTTTAGTTTAAATTCTACCATAATAAAATTATAAAATCTGAAGAAAAAATAATTGCAATAAACTTGATCACAAAATGAACTTGAACACTGAGAACCAAAACAGAATAATTTTTCTGATTGAATGTTACATAATGCTGGTAGAAAATACCTTTTTCATCTTTTATTTCATTACTTCTGTCTGAATACAAAATTTCAATTCTAAACCATCTATAAAAAGCTAAGTATTCTTACTATGTAAAAAATTATAGGGAAAAACCTGTATTTTATTTTATGTTACTAACATTTCTATTATTGTTATTTTTTTCATTCTCATTCTTAAACTTGCTTTACTCAGGAGGACAGCTGGCCTGTTTAGTATCTGATATGTTACATCTAAAGAAGATTCTCTACTATATCCCCCATAATAAAGTTCCTGTGATGGTAGGGCAATTTCCTTTAAAAGGAAAAAAAAAAAAAGGCTTTTAAGGATGTTTTATGAGGATCAGCTTGAGAAACTGAGAATAGTGGGAGTCTTGGATAAACAGCTCTATAACACAAAACTGCTAAAATAAAAATGTTATTAAAGAAGAGCTAGTAACTGCATGGATATGTTCTCATCTATTGACATTCTTCTCCCAGAATAAAATTTTCATCCATGAATAAATCCAGTCTTAATTAATCTTAAGGATTGAGACTTAAAATCTGTTTTTTTCTTCATTGGAATATTAGCTGTATTGTATAGCTGTATTACAGTATTGTATTATTGTATTGTATTAGCTGTATATTAGAATATTAACTGTAAAGACAGTTGTCTTTACATTTCACATCTGCTTTAACTAAATTCTTGATGTCTGCTGGACAAAATCTGTCACTGCTCACAACAGAGTAGCCTGCACTGCTTTGCCTTTCAGGTGAAAAATCCACGTTGTAAAGTTTTTATCCAATCAACACAGAGGACGAAATTTGAGGAGAAGTGTTATACTGTTCTTCCTACAGTGCATGTTTTCTAGGCAGTTTCCCTAAACCTAAGATTTCCAAATCAGAAATGCTGGGTGAGTAAAATCAGAAAGGTCTTTAAAAGACATTTAATCAACTAAGTATAAGATATTTCTGATGGATAATTGTTTAATCATTTCTTTAAAATCTTCTGTGATGTGGACTCCATTTCCTTTTCAGGAGGCAGTTAATTCCATTTATTCTCACCCTTACACTCAGCACATTTTCATCTACCACCTAATCTGCATCCTCTTTGCCACAAATTAAGTTACTTGGTGTCTTATCCTTTGGAAGGAATGAATTGCCTTTTAAATTGTAACACTCACTGTATTTATAATTGACAACTGTTATTACAACTTTTCTCTGTTCATTGTCCTCTACATTAAACAGCTTCAGTTCTATTTTTCTTCATACAGGCCTCTAATACATTCCTTTCCTTTGCTCTGGATTTGTGAAAAGGTCATGTGTAACCTGAACATAGTAATTCAGCTGTGGCCTTATTAAAATGGAAATACTCCAAGTTTTACACACTCTGTAGACAGCATAATCTATATATATTTTTTTGGGAAGCAATGTGTCACTGTTGATTAGTACTCAGTCTGTGACTTATCTTATTCCCTGTAACTCATGCACTTTGTGCGTGTTCTTAATTAATTGTTCTACTGTTTTCAGGAAGATTTTTAGGCTTAATCCTGAAGATTAATTAAGAAAGAGTTTATTCATGGATGAAAATTTAGGGGGAAAAGAATGCTGATAGATGAGAACATATCCATGCAGTTACCAGCCTCCCTTCACTAACATTTTTGTTTTAGCAGTTTTGTGTTGAAGAGTTGGTAATTCAAATTCTCAGGATGGATCTAATGTATTGAAAAATGCCAGATAAGTGATTATGTAAACTGACTATCTTGTGTCTGAGGAAATAAGTGTTTGCAAAGGGATCTGCTATAAACCTCATGTAGTCATGCTTCAGTAATAGAATATTTAATTAAGGAGAATATTGTAATCTCTTACTGACTTCTACCTACAGTCAACTTTCCAAAACAAAAGGTAACAATGCTGCTGTGAAGGAGCAGCCACAACATTTATTACAATACTGCATTTAGCCACAGAGAGAATGCTGTAACCATCAACACTGTAAACACAAGAGTTGTGTTTTCATATTTAAAACATTCATCTGGCCTCCTGTATATGTTTATTTCAGACAAAATAGATTTTAACAGCAATACCATGAGGACAAAGCTGTCATTAATGGCTACAGATTCAGATCTTGTTGTAGTGAGGGACAAAGATGAGATGGGAAAAATACCAGGAACAAAGACATGGTAGTAAATATTTTAGTACTAAATAACTAAACTTAGCAGGCTAGAAGATTTTGCTCATTGAAATACTTTAAGAAGTCTCCTTTACCATAAGCTTTTTAGATCTCATCTCCTCTTTAAAATCTCCCTAGAAAATCTCCCTCACAACACCACTCCTACAAGTTCCATGTCTCCTCAGCAGCTTTTTTTCTCTTTGGGGATAATGGGGCACCTCCTGTTCTCCTCTGAACGGACAGTTTGGCCAGAGAACGAGATGTGACTCCTTGTGCCATGGGCAAAAGCGCCTCCTGGCTTACCCCTGATATTTGCTCCCTTCTGATTGAAATGCGCTGGAGTTTACTAACTGTGTTCTGTGGTGCTCTGTAGAAGCTCTTGTGTATGTAAAGGACCGCTGAGAGAATAAACAGAGCGAGTGCACAATAATAATTTCTGGATTTACGCAACTGAAGTGTAAACCTTTTCATGTTTACAGTATTGAATGACTGATGCTTCCAAGACCTGCTTTATATCCTCCTTAAAAAATCTTTCCATTATTTAATCCTTTGGTTTATTTTACTTCAGCAGCTAGGTTTGTTTTACTTCTAGCACATATAATCTGTTGCCTTTCACTGGTATTTGATAAAATAAATGTAGATCTATTAAAATATGGTTCATTTAAAATAAATTGTGTGCTTCCATAAAGAATGATTTAGCACTATGCTGGTGCATAAAATGAGATGGGGTGACTAAAAGCTAAAAGTATTGCATTCAGCTTGTGATGTGTTAAATAAAAATATTCTAATAGCTATGCTGAGTTCCTGCGGATAGGGTTTCATGCTATAGCAAGGCTCTGAAAATTTACAAAATTATATTGGTATTAAAACACATTTGAATGCAAAGGGCACATGCAGTGTTAGAGAGTTTATACAATAAGGACAGTGTATATACCCTGGACTGGAGCCTCTGGAGTTTTGGCAATTGCTATGATAAATTTAATACTTTCAATAAACATTTATATCAGTAGGAACTTAGTACACAAAATATGCAGCAGAATCAGACTGTCACATAATACTTGTCCTAGAGCTCAGAAATTATCCTAGGAATACTAATACATTATAAGGAGAGAAAAGGCTACATGAACATCCTGGGAAATAGCTCTTAAATGGCTTATAAGTCTCTCTGGTAAAAAATGGGAAGAAGCCTTCCAAAGCCAGAAAGGCTCTCTTGTAAGACTACCCAGAATAAATAATTTTAAGATGAATTTTGTCAATAGGAAGAACTATAATAAACATTTAGAGTTAAAATAAGCCTTTTTATTGGTTTTGTTTGAACTGATTTGGGAGGAAGCAGGAGAATACTCAAGACAGAAAATGATTAATGTAAATAATGCATGTGAAGCTTTTACACTGATGCTTCCAATTGCAGAAATGTGATTAGCATTTCACTTCTCAACTGGCAGTTTTAGGTCACTGGCCTAGTCTAGCATGAATAAAATTAGCGAATGAAAAATGGCAATCATGAAGCAAAATTAAAGAAAGGCGATTTTGAAAGGGAACTTTTGCTACATCAAGTAAAGAAGATTAAATTTAATACCTCATTTAATGTCACCATTAATCTGTCATTGCACTGGGTCAATATGTGTAGAGGCAAATGGAGACAAAGAGGAGACTCTGGGTAATGGGGCTTACGTGCATTTCCTTCACTTCGGAAGTTTGACTTGGTAAAGATTAAACAGATAGAAAATGATTAGTCCTGGCCTTTGCAGTGCCCTTGAGATCCTTCCTAAATAACTAAGTAATCACAGATGATGACATTAGGCTCAGAGGCACAGCTCTTGGAAAAGCAATGCTCCAGTTACAGGCAAACTCCTTCACCAATAGTTTTCAGTCTCTGGCATAGCTGAGTACATGGAGCTGCCCTCAAGGTGGTATATTAAGTTCCACTCCAAATCAAATAGTGTTTCAGTATCAGTGATGCAATGTGCTCTTCACACTTACTGCTCTCATAGTCTACATTTTTAATCCATGGATAGATACACACATACATGCACACATATATGTGCATATATGCATGAATACGCATATACATAAAACATCTCAATTTATAAATAAATTAAAACCCATCTGCACACTGAGGCTCAGGTATAGGTTTAAATTGTAATGAACTAAGTGTGAACATAAAAGCAGCTTCCAGAACTGAGTCACACTTCTTGATTCAGACTGCAGGTGTTGGTGAGTATTTTCCACTGTTATTTATGGAAAAGGAAACTAATCTACTCCTACATCTTTATAATAGTGTACTTTAAGGCCACTGGTTCTTGTAAGTGCAAGCATGAATCTAATTTTCCATTAATTTACACATAGAACCACTGTTTAAAGTTTTCATTTGATGCTTGATCACAGGTATAAATGACAGCCATAAGACCACAAGCAAGTCTTGCAATTGCATACAGAAATAAAAAGATTTTTTTGTTTGTCATTGCAAGCAAAGGAGCATCAACTTTCAGGAAACAGTGACACTTTGTGAGAGGTAAATATTAGCAACTTCTAAAGTCTTAAAAAAATAAATCATTTTAGTGTTTGAATATTGCCTTGGAGATACTGAAAAAATTCTTGGAGTCTGGAGAATCAGGCACAAGTTCTCCAATAAAACAAAGGTTACTGTTTCTAAATGTATTAATCATTCTCACAAGAAAGAGAAGAAATTTCTGTTTACCATTAAGGAACATTACATTGTTCCGCAAGCATGAAAAGCATTAGATAAACAGTTAGATCCAAGCAGTTTAGATAAGAGTACAAAGGATATTTTTTATCCTAAATTGGAGAAGTAACACTGATACAGAAACATGCATATCAACACAAAAATCCAAAGAAATTTGTTTAGATCTTGGTCCCTCAGATAAACCATATTCCTGAATCAAATTAGAAAGATATGTTAATGTGACATTGTTAGAGAGTTTGTCAAATTTAATTAGTATCACTCACTGATTACCTGAGAACTGTCAGAAAAATGTTTAGAGTTGAATTCTCCTACTTTTGTTTACTACAAAGCTATAAAATTTTACTGGAGAATCTGAAGAAAATAGATGAGTTATGAACATATAGTTTTGTTGTATTTCTCAAAACAGAATACCTTCCTGAGCATGAAAATAGGTAACAGGAAATTGCAATAGCAAAGTAGACAGAACATACTAGTGGCTAGTAGTCTCATATAAGATCAAGTTTGAATAGGGAAAAAAAAGTTATTTTTCAGTAGGAAACCAGAAATAAATGCAGTATGTAAGTTACATTTTAGTTCTATGATGTCACTAATGTGCACGTAGAGAACAGGAGAGAGGAAAACTAGGTGTAGAAGCAAGAATAAACCTGGGTCTTCGGAGTTGTGGTACTTGGCATGTTTGTATGTGATTGCAAAATAACAAAATACAAATATAGATGATCACACTAAATGTTTATTCCGGGCTTATGTTTCTAGGGGATTATGCTCACCAAAACTTTCTTTTGTGCCAAAAGCTTCAAAGCCCTCTTCTTGTCAAAAGGTATTTTTTATCGTTACTTCTTAAGAATAGGAAAATGGTTCAACTATTGGAGTAAAAAATTCATTTTCCATTGTTGTTTGGTTTGGTTTTTAGTGCTACTTGTTTTACTACAGGTAGCATTAAGTAAGCTAAGATGGAGGTAAAAAGTAGGGTCAGAGTGGCCTTTGCTGGTGTAGCAACAAAAGAGAGCAGAATTTTGCTCAGTCATAGCAGAGGAGAGTATGTAAGTATGTAGTGAGGTCAGGAAAGTTGGACTGTCTCAGACACTGATGACATCTTGACTTCAGATGGTCAACTGCATTGGTGTGATGGAGAGTATACTGATAGTAATGGAGCACGCTCGTTCACTGGTAATAGAGTTGTAACAGTCCACTGCTTTTCAATATTCTCAGGCCAATTTTAGGTGAAAGAAATAATGTGGAGCTCTTTTGAGACAGCAAAAGTTACTATCTCATAGAAAAAGTATTACGATTGGATCTTTGTTACTTTTGAAAATCTATGTAGTTAGGAGACTTGAAATATAAAAGAAATCTTTAAAAAGTGAACTATTAACTATTCTAAACATTACCTTGTGATTGCATCATAAAAATAAACAGGAAATACAAACGTTCGTATCTCTTAATTCAACATTTGTGCAGATGCATATCACTTATCAGCTATATTATTGTTGTGAAGTACTGACATAATGAGATCTAAAGATTTAATGTGTTGAAATGTTTTTGCCATTTTGCTTGGGGACCCTCCACAGGACTCAATCTGCAATGCATTAGGCCCCTCCCAAGTCTTTCTTGGGCTGTAAACTACTGAGAGCTACACCTGTAATAAGATTTTGAGGTGGCTGAAATAGACAAATTGGCTCAACTAACTCCTCCTGTACTTAACTGTACCACAGCAGCTGACTTCAGACTCCCGGAAGAAACCATGCAATCCTCTTTTTAGTTGCTGCATCCTTTTGGCTCCCAGTAGCTGAAGGTAAAGATGCCAGTACTGAAGGTTCCTGAATCAAAGTGCTTTAAGTATAGACTTGCTGAAGTGCCTGTCAGCTGTCTGCATCTAGGGAGGCTGCAGACTATGAGCCAGCTTTATCCAAACAGCTGGGGTGTAGTTCCAGGGTCTGCATGCATGATCACAAATAGCAGAGAGAATATGTCCAAGTTTGTTTCTGACACGTAGAAAAAAAGGTACTCTTGTACAAAAATGCCTGCGTGGATGTAACAATTCTTTAATTCAAAGCCATCATCCACCCTGAAGCTTAAACAAAGATGAAAATTAAAGGCATAATAACTCACAGGATACTCAACTAGAAGTCTGTAGGCAACAGGTGTTTAGCAAGCACCATCTGACACTCAGGTGATTCTTTATTTTGCAAATGAGCAGAAGAAAACGAATTATCCTAGGTAAATCTGTTAAGAAGCTCAAACAAAGCTCTGGGACAAAAGCGATACACTGATGAAACAAAGATCAAAGCAGCAAACAGCCAGAGGTGCTCAGCTGCCAGGAGCAGGAGGATCTCATCCATTACGTGTGGGTGGTGAAATATGGGGAATTATTGATAGAGGTGGGGAAAACTGTCAGGCTTCAATATTGAGAGTTAAGATTCTAAATGTACTTAAAGTACTTGTACGATATGTCAGGCAAACAAAGGCTGTAAAGCCTCAATTTTGGAACTCTTTAAACCATATAAATCTCTAAATTTCATTTGTTATGCTTTTTCATTATTGTTTTAAAAAGCACCACAATTATTTTCAAGTTGTCACTCTTGCAAGTACGCAATTCTGTAATTTAAAGATTAAAACTGGAAAAAATCCACATTACATTTGATGTAGGACTGAGAATCAGAAAGACGTTAGGAGTTTAAGGATCACTGAATCCCTTGAGACCTAGGCTCCAAAATGTCTTTCTGTCTCTGTGTGTCAGTACATCAGATCTGCTACTAAACAGATTGTCAGAATATGCAAGACACTTGAAATATTTTTAATCATTCAGATATAAAAAGCCTTATCTCCATTCCCTTAATTCTCCTAGACATAAGCTTTAAAATGTGATTTTATTATTGGAAGTAGTAATATATCATAACATTTCATAACAAGAAACAGTCTTTTCTTAAATTAAAGAGAAAGCTGTATACCTGCATTTTTCTCTTTTCCTTTGTCACTCTAATTGAGATGAATAAGAGATCATGAAGACATTTCATTGTCTTGACTGTGCTTCTTTGGCCCATATTTCATTCTCTGCACTGTGAATGAGTATTTTTTCAACTACTGTATCAATTATAATGAAGACCTCCGAATACTGAGTATCTCTGTGAAATTCATAAATATCATAGAATTTCATAGAATTTTTAAAATAAATTACAGAATAATTGAGGTGGAAAGAGACCTCTGCATACAATCTTGTCCAACCTCAAGCAGGGACACCCAGAGCTGAGTGCCCCAGTCCATGTCTGGGTGACATTTGAATATCTCCAAGGAAACTCAACGACATCTCTGAGCAACCTGTGCCAGTGCTCTGTCACCAACACAGCACAGAAGTATTACCTGATTTTGTGGTTTAGCCTGGCAGTAAATCAGCACCACTCAGCTGTTTGCTCACTGTCCCTCTCCCAATGGGAGAGGTGAAAGAACTGGGAATAAAAGAACACAGTAGAACTTGTGCATTGAGATAAAAACTTTTCACTAAGACAGAAAAAGAAGGCAAAAAGAAAATGATAACAGTAATGATAATAATATATATTTACAAAACGATTGATGCATGATACAAAGGCTCACCATGCACCGACTGATGTTCAGCCAGTCTCCCAACAGCAGCAACCTCTTACTAACTCTCCACTATTTTTAAAGCTTTTTTGCATGATGTTATATAGTATGGAATGTCCCTTTGGCCAGTTTAGGTGAGCTGTCCTAATTCTTCCCTCTCTCAGCTTCCTGTGCCCCCGCAGCCCCCCTGCTGGCAGGACATAAGAAGTTGAAACATCTTTGGCTCCATGCAGCACTACTCAGCAACAACTAAAACATCAGTATGCTATAGCATTTGGTTTTCTCCCAAAGTCAAAATAAAGCATCATATCAGGCACTACGAAGAAAACCAGTTCTATCCCAGCTGAAACCAGGACATTGATGTCTATATGCAACTTCCTGTATTACAGTTTGTGCCCATTGCCACTTGTCCTGGCAATGAGCACCACTGAAAAGAGCCTGACTGTCTTCACTGCCCTCTCCTTTTGGATATTTATATGTATCTATGAGATCCCTATCAAGCTTTCTTTTTTCTCAGTTCCATATTTCTGTCTCTCCTCATAGGAGGGATACTCTGTGGTGTACTCTCCAGTATGTTCACATCTCTCTTGTGCTGGGAAGCCTGGAACTGGACGCAATACTACAGATGTGGCCCCACCAATGCTGAGTAGACATCTGCACAGGCTTCTGTGGACCTGTTTGAACTTGTTTCCATCTGTCCAGAAATAAGCCAGGTTGAATCCAACTCAGTGCAGTAAATCCTATGAGCACATGGCACACACATATTTGTACTACACAGGAAGAATCTTTGTTATACACAAGAGAAATGATGTAGTCTTTTCTCAGAGAACAGATCAGACGAAAGCTCAAGAAGCCCATTAAGTTATCTATTTTATCAATGTGGCCCATTGTTTTGATGAGTTCTGGAGTGTTATAGTGTGGATATCCTGGTTTTTGTCGAGATCGCAAAAAACTACATTCTTAAGAATTTCCATTTTCAAACATAAACTGTCTCCTGTTTGACAAGACGCTCTGAAACTACTATTTCTTGTATGTAAGTGGGAAAAATATATGTTGTGTGTATGTTTTTTTCCAGATTCAAAATGAAACCAAATTAAGCTCTATTCACCTCAGCTGTGGCTGTATCAAATGGCTGTGAGAAGGGAACTGAAGGAGGGGAAGAAAGGATTATTTCATGCATATGACCACCTGTTTCTGACTACATGCTATGTCTTGTAGTCTGCATGACTGCAAAAACTGACAGGGATTTATCTGTAAAACCAGTACAAGAATTTCAGAAATAAAAGTCTTACTATCAAGTTTTCAATTGTTTGTACTTGACATTTTCCCTTCACATATCCAGTCCATAGAAGTTCTCATTGAGTCAAATTTAATCAGTAGTCATCAGGATTCATTAATACCTATATTGCTGCCTTTTAACAAGCAGAGAAACACAGTAAATCAGCTACATTTCTTCGCTGGGGTTCTCTGGGGTTACCATGATGCAAAAATACAATAAATCAAATTTCACATGACATTAACTCTGGAGGCCAATATCAGAATTATAGAATTTTACTGAAATAAAATAGTATATTTTGCAAAGTAAACATAAGAGACAGAAGAAACTTCACTTGTCCTTTTGGCCAGATAATGCAGATAGATTTAAATTTCAGTTTAAAACTGTATTTTATATACCTGTCTGCTGGTGCATAGCCAACAGTCAGTTTGCCTTTTGAAATCAGAAGAAGAAAATCTCTAATTTGTTTTAAATCATGCTCAATAAACATCACAGTTGCTGGGATATACAGACTAAATGCATGAAGTTCCGTAGCATCACTCAGTGAGGTTCTCTTACTCCAGCTTGAATCTCTCCATAGACAAAAAGTGTTGTGAACGGGGCACTAACAGATTTACAGCAGATCATTTTTCTGCTTGGGGCCAATGTTACCTGTTTATTGGTATCTGTGAGTACTCTTTCCAGAACAAGAATTATCTCTTTTAGAGCCTTAAACCACTGTCATAAAGCTTATTGGTCTTAGAGCAGCTCTTGATCTCTGAGCAGTATTTCTTATTTAGGTGCATGTGATTCCTCTGTGATTTTAGTTAGCTTCACTTGTGACATATTTAGGGAAAGTTAAATCTGTCGAGTAATTTTGTAGGCATGTTTTTCAGTGATAAATATTGTGATAAATACAAGTTAGATCAGAATCCTTGATATTTTAAAATATCACGTGTTCCTATATGCTGTTCCTACTGATCCTTGTGTTGGCAGCCATCCTCTTTCTCAGTTCCTTTAGAGAGCTGGTGTGTCAGTATTATAGTAGCTTTATCCCTTCTCCTTTCTCTTCTGCTCAAGATTACTTCTCAAGAACTTGATCTATAACCCATATTCTTCTGTAAATCCTATGAAATTTTAGGGCTTGCTTTAGCTAATACATATGCACGATTCCCCATATATTCATGGATATTTTTTTATCATAATGATTCTTTTCTTTACAATTATCAGCTCGCCCTGCAAACACTGTTGACATTACACGTACTGCCTCTACTAACACAGAAAAGAATGTCAACAACAGTTCATAGTCTCCCTTCAGTCTTCGCTTTTTTTGGCATTCCTTCTTCAACCCATTTTCCTGATTCTTCATAAAAAGTTTCCATCTTCCTTTTGGCTGCAGGAAACAGGAAAACCTGCCTAAATTTTGTGATCTACTGCCTTATCAAGGAAATTGAAATGTAACCCTATGAATTTCTATTTATGTTACATGTCCTTTGAACCTGATGTTTCTTTCTTTTGTTTAAGGCAGCACTTTCCTTCTGCTGGCACCCTTGTTGAATTAAAGTTGGGACAAATTACCATTTATACAAAATTATAGCCATAGTTTCCACTATTTCTTTCATCTCCTGCTAGTCTATCTTTAAAGCTCCTGTGCACTGAATTTGCAGTGTAATTGCAACATGCTTTTGCGTTTTTCTATGAGAATGGTAACTGTAGTGTAAAATCCCATATTCTGAAAACAGAAGAATTACCCTGTTGCAAAAGAGATTTAGAAGTACTAATTAGTTTTGATTAATAGCGAGAGCTCTATAAACCATTCACTTATTAACATTCTAGATTCATGAAGTAGCAAACAATATTAAGATTACTGGGCACAAATATCAACATTGTATCGTGCAAATGCACTTTTAGCTCCCCTGTGCTACCTACCTGCTTTCTGTTTCCTGGCCCAACAATACTTCTATATCCGTTCCCTTCCCTCCTCCTGACTCCACTTCAATGGCAATGCTGAGAGAGGCTATCTATTTAGTCCTTTAAATCCTTCAGTGGTTGACTGAATCATGACAAAAGAAGGTCATGTAGAAGGAATAAATAAAGAAAAAAATACGTAATAATAATAATAATAAAAAAATTTACCCCCCCTTCCCTCCCCACAAAATAATTAGGAAAGCAAACATCATAAATCAATACAAAAACCAGTCACATTTAATAAACTGGAAATGTGGAATATTTCCACAAATTTATTATTTGTTCTGGTGGAATATGCTGCTGGTGTTTTTTCCAAAACCAACTCTTACATGAGAGGAATAGTTTTTAGTTTATCAGGCCTTCTATTCTATTAGGCATCTGTACTACCTAACGCAAGTAGTGCTTTTTCACTGATTTGCCTGCTATTTATTCTGGGTTATGATGGCAAGCTAAGGGTTTCACTGGCTTCTCTGCAATCTTTGAGCATCATTAAATCAAAATATATATCTATCACGCTGGTTTTCTGCAGCATACAGTACTGAAAAAAAAAAAAGAAAATAAAAGAAAACAGAAATACAAAAAACAGAAATCAGGTTTCCTAGGTCTTGCTGTGGCACACAAATTAGAGTTTTGTTTCCTTTGAAAAAACTGGTAAACCTTCCCACAGGAATACAGTTAAAATGCTAGAACTAACCAATGCAATGTGTCAAACTGTACATGCAATAGCATGTATATTGCACACTCCTCAGTTTACTCTTGATCCTTTCCAACTATTTCTTCTCCTCTGCTATATTTTTATGTTTTCCTGATTTTCTCAGATCCAAGATTTATTTCCAAACCTACAAAAAGACATATTTACACTGAAACAGTTTTCTTATAGAAGCAAAATCCAAGTAAGTCCAACTCTTTTCATTTCAGGGAAATAATAAATAAGAGTACTTTTAGCAGTCTTCCATTCATTCCCACCTCTGTTACACTTCTACTCTAACTTTACTGCACTTTAATATAAGACAGTCCTTACCCATGTTACACATTTGTTGGTTCGGTTTGGGCTAATCATTATTTCTCGTTCAGGTGGACAAGAAACCTCTTATTTATAACTTTCCCTAGGTTTTTGGTCAAGGACTATATAAGAAAGTTATGGCCTCCATAGCAGCTCTGGATTTTAGAATCCCAAGTATAATGGAGAATGCATACTGATGCTGAACACAAATTGCTGTGAAAAGCATAAATATTAGCAATATTAGCCTATCAATCACAATAAAATGATTAAGATACTCCTGGAGAAGAAAATAAATATTCAAAGTGGTATCATGTCTCTGTAAGTCTCTTTTAACTAGCAGAGTTTAGCAACTGCTGGACTTGTGTTGGAAGAGGATGAGTATAATCCACGTTACCAGAACATAGACAGTTTTCATTGAGTTATAGGGAATAAAATTTTTGTTTCCAGAAAGTATTATTGGGAAAAAAACTGTTGGAAACCTAATACAATTGGGTCTACATATTGATGATGGAAAGAAAAAAAAAAAAAGGTCCAAAAAATAACCAGTATTTTCAATATAGATAATAAAGGCTAAAGAAGTTATGCGAAGTGATAAGTGTGGTCCATGAAAATGTGGTCTATTTACGGAAATTCAGAAATAAATTACAAATTCCCAAATTTTAGAGCATGGAAATTTTACTACAAAATTCTACTAAAGAACGTTTGGAAGAGGAGTAACCCCTGAATCATTAGAAAAAGAAGGGAAAAAGAGAAACTGAAAGGAAATGTATAAAGGAAAGGATAGAGGTAGTGTATAAGAGGGAGGTATATATAAAAATATATTTATGAAATATAAAGTTGCTGACACATTAACTTTTTTGGACATCTTAGAAAAAGTGACATTGCATAGCTTTTGAATACAAAAATCTAATTTGTTTCTGCAATTCTCCAAGGAAAATTTCTGTTCTGATATTATGATATTCCTGTGTTCACATGACAACTACTATTGTTGAAAAGTTCTCTACACCTGCTATAAGTAAGTAGGCATGTACTATATAGATCTAAGAAGATAATTCTGTACAAAACCACCATTTACTGTACTTTGAGGGCTTTCTATGAAATTGCACTACAACAAAATAACCCTTTTTCAACTCGGGAAGTGCCTAATTTTTTCATTTTTCTAGCTAGCCTACAAACTTTCTCAGCTCCTCTCATCAATTTTGAGTCCCACTGATTGCCCTTAAGAAGTGACTTAGGTCCTACTATTGTCAATGCATCTCTTTTTCACTGTTTAGTAGATCAATTTTCAGATGTTTAAACTGTCTTAATTATTGGTGG
Organism: Lagopus leucura; assembly: GCF_019238085.1. NCBI lineage: Eukaryota > Metazoa > Chordata > Aves > Galliformes > Phasianidae > Lagopus > Lagopus leucura. Next base: position 65,708,315 of record NW_024962262.1, read on the forward strand.
CCTGTTTGGAAACTGCATAGCTCTTACCTCGAGAGCCATTCCTGTTACTCATGACTGATATTATGCTGAGTTTTGGTCATGCTGCTTCCTTTCTTACTTTTAAGCTTAGCAAACATACCTATTTAACTAAAAACTGTAATGTCTCAGACTTAGGATTTTCAGTTTATATAGACAAATATAAGGTATAGAGAAATTGTTACAGAGAGTGAACTTTTGTGCAGAGACACTGAATCCTCAGCATAGCCAGGTACAGAAATCTGGTCACCTGGCTCCCAGTTACTGAAATGAATATCATGCAACACTTAGGCTACCCCTAAGTTCCCTATGCTGCCAGATTAGTAAATGATGATTGAAAGTACTGGATAAGCAAATGTCGTGAAAGTGAAATATAAAATGGCCTTTTCAATGATTCTGAGTTGAGAATTGACTTTTTTTCTATGCCATAAATATTTATGATGTCTTAATCATCTAGTTTCTGGTAGATCTGTGTATATCTACATATACTTTGTTGATGAGACAAACAGTACTCTGAAACAATGTACGTAATAGCATTTTTCCTAGGGCCAGGCCTAGGAGTGCAAGAAATCTTATGAGAAAAATCTGTTTATGAAAGATTTCCTGCTCAATCCTCATTGAAATGACTTGGATGGTCTTCTCACAGATATCTAAGCTCTCAGCTGTTTATCCAAGGCAAACAGAAATGATGAAAATGATAAGGATGACCATTGCTGCTAGCTACATGTGGCTGATTCTGGTCCCATTTAGAGCAACTGTGGTCAGTTCTCAGAAAAAACATTATTCTTGCCATCGTTTAGGAGCATTTAATCTGATTTGTCGGTGCTCAGTCTGCTTCCCAAATCCTTGAATTATTTCTCCTGAATTGCTATAGTAGTGTGACCATTGCCTTTTCATTAAGATGATAGTATTGTATGTCACCTAAATACTTCTTATTCTTTTGTAATTGAAGATCTAGTTTTCTGTAGCTCATCCAAGAGTACTATTTATCTTAAACAGATCAAATATTGTAATAGATGTCCCTGATTTGTCCTTTTAAAATACTTTATTTTAGCTCCCTGTAAGGCTGCTTGTTTCAAAGACTTGAATTATATACCCTGAAAAACTACTAATAATTTACCAGTTATATATATACATATATATATATATATATGTATGTATATGTATACATATATATATATAAAATCCAAATCTATTTGGATTTTAGTGGGGTGAGGAGTGTTAAGCAAAAGTAGCAGCTTTATTCAAAATATTCATTTTAATGGTCAAGATCTATGATTTAAAGTTTATTTTCATGATCAGTTTTCTGCTTTGGAAATATTAAAGCTCATCAAGTCCAATTCATGAAGTGCATAAGCCAAGTACTTGATTCCACCCAGATTCAATTAAATTACTTGCAATACAAGCCTTTATTTCTAATGCTAATCTATATTGATTCTTACACTAGCCCAGCAGGTGCAATAAAATGTATGTCCTTCAACCTCTGCAGTAAAGACATAGATGAAGCATTATAGTGTCACAACACGTTCGTAATATAGAAGAGTTCATAATTTAATCTTTAATGCATATCTACAGAATTTTTTTAAACAGTGTAGCTATCCGAGAGCTCGTTCTCCCTAAGTTACTGCCCCATGTATGAGCAAACAGCAGCATAACACACTGGGAATAAACATCTAATTAACTTAATTAGAACTAAAGCTAGTCAAGAACTCTGCTGGCATGCAAAGATGAAAAAATGGAGAATTTTGAGCCTTCCCAACCGTTTGTATCTTTCTGTACAGTCAAGTATTTTAAAAACACAAAACTGCAGTGCATAGCACTGATTAAAAGATGTAAATGCAAAGGCCAAATCCATCAAACTTGACTTTTAACTTCCTAACATGCTGTAGAAGGCCATAGATCACTTCACTGAACAGGATTTAAGAGATTAATTTGTGCCAGCAGTCAATGACAGGCATGCTAGGAGAAAATACTAATGATGCTAACCCTTCAAAAAGCTGCTTATTATCAACATTGATTACTGACTCCTCATTAAAGATCACTATTACTGTCTTCTATAGTATTTCCTCTTCAACTTCCCTTAGTAAGTTTTCAGGACTTCCGTAGTTTTTGCCATGAAGAGGAGAAAGCAATGTGATGACAAATATTACTTCCCTTAAATGCATCTTATTTCAAATAATGCAAACAAACTGCTTCTTCCCTCAGCGCAAAAAGAATCAAAAATTCAGGAAGCAGTTCACCAGCTCACCATTTCTTTACAGAAGTCACTGACTTTCAGCTTGCTCTCTCTCCTAAAGCAAATTACCTTCAACCAACTACATCAGCATTTTTTTAAAAGCACACTCAATGATACACTAAACTCAAAATTCTTGTATGGATGTACGCAACAAATCCTCAATGCTTTTTTTAGAGTGACTAATTTTTCTGCATGAGACACACTCAACTTTACATTAATCCAACCAGTGTAGTTTGCCTAGTAAAATTTAGTTACTCATTTTTGAGTCAAATAAACCTACTCTCCTATGAACTCATGGAGCAAGAGTGCTCTACCCATTTGTAAGGATGATGGATTGGAAGAAAGGAACATGAGGGCAAAGTAGGTTATTATGAATGGCTGTTTTTAATGCTTTTTTAATGGACTGTATTATAATAAGTAGGCACCTGGCCTGGGAGAGCCAGACCAGCTACACATCTATGCAGATGACATACTCTCCTCTTCTCTTATAGATGTCTCTATAATGACATCACTTCCCCGAGCTGTGTCCTAGAGCCCAGACTTGGCAAAACTGGCTTGCTCTCAGATACAACCAGGAACAAAGAAAGCAAAGCTCTCAGATTAGTGTGCTTGTAGGGAAAATGGGTTGAATTTGAGAGGAAAGACATACCACATGGACTGAGTCAGGAAACCAGACAAGTATTAAATACTTCCATTAACTTCATGCCAATCAGATGTCAGCAACTTTAGTATTAAACATCTTTGTTTTCTTTTCTCAAAGAAAAAGCCTCTCTTCCCAGAGCCCGGAACTTTGTGGTTGTATTTCAGCCACTCAATCTACTTTTCTGAGGAGGCTCTGTTCCTTACTTTACTTTAAAATCTTCTTTCTCTAGGTCAGGAAGAACAAAGTGTATTCTATGATTCTATGCCCTTGTTTAACAGCATTGTTTTGTCCACACTGTTTTCTGAAAGTGACCCTGATCCAATCGGCCTAAAGTCTGATATGCAGTGACATTAAGGAATGGAAAGAAAAATGTTTTGGAGTTCAGAACCAAACTTGTCTTCTCCCACCATTGCTTTCAAGAACAGTTGCCAGCCCAAGCATCCCTTTTGGAGGAAGCACTCCTACTCCTGTGCCTCCCTCCACAGTAGAAGGAAAGTGGGCATGGGTGATGAGGAAAGATCTATGCTGGAGGTTAGAGCAGCAGTGGAATCAAGAATTTGTAGGGCACTGCAGTTGGATGATAAATAAAGGCTTCTTGCCCTGTCTGTCCCAGGTGAAGAAATATATTGAATCAGGATCAGTGGTTGCTTTCAGCCATTGGTTTCTAATAGGCATTCACACAAATTGTGGGAGATGCAGCACTAAGGACTACTTGCTCATCCACAGGGTATCAGCATGTTGTCTTAACAAGTTCTTAGAACGTAAGCACTGAAGTTTATATTGCTCAAGCACTCACTGCTGGGAAGAGAGGTGATTTTTATCGGCTGTTGGCACCCTATTTTCAGATGCCATCTACATCTAGTCAGATGAGATCAACTGGGATTCTCCTCCTCTTTAGTCAACCATTCCGTGCACAGAAAAGTTGATGCAACAGATAATGCTGTCTCCTTAAGCCCCACGCACATGCAGTTGCTTCTGTATGAATCCTTGTGGATAGTCTGGATAGTCTTCCCTTCCAATGATATCAGTGAAACAAGCTGTAGCTCCAATTTTTAACTGCCATTGAATTTAAAGATAATTAGAAATGACAATCTACCATGTAAGAGCGTTGGAGACTCGGAGCAGGGAAGAGGAAAAGGTCAACCTGTGGACAGGTGTTAAATAGAAAGCACTGACTGAGGACTGTTTACAAGGATCACCCCTCTGTTCCACAAAATGTAGCATCAGTGCATTAGAAGGGGGAAAATTACCTGCTTTCAGGACACTAAGGCAGCCAAGCTGAAGAACAGCACAAGCTGTTAAAGTAACTTCAGCAGTATGGTGTGAAAGCAACAGCATTCCAATGGGACCAGTTTGTGATAAAGCAAATAAGTGCAAATGTTTTTTAGCTGTACATTTTAACATCTAAAGTTAAAGCTGTGTCAATTTATAAGTCTCTCTCTCTCTGAATACAGAGACTGTGGCTGTGGAAATGAGTCCAAAGTGAAACTCAAGCTATTGTCTCAGAAAGACTTTGTTCTCATTGCTGTCTCACTATTGCGATAAGTAAATAAGGGGTAAATACATGTAGTATTACATCAATTTCAAAGGCAGTATTTTTCTGTCATAAAAATGATTGCTGTTTAAAATGAAAATGAAGCTCAGCAGCTATTGCAACAGATACTTTTTAGAAGAATTCACTGAAATTTTAGAATCTTAACTAGTCCCAGAGCCAGTCTCTCACTGAGCTGCAGCACTGTGCAGAGCAGCTGTACTCTTCCCCTGCTGTACAGCAATGCAGCAGTGGCTGACACTGAGATGAACTTTCCCTGAATCCCAGCTCAAGGACAAAGGAGCCACTGAACTTCTCCTGTGGCTCTCTCTGCTTTTGACTCTGTTTCATTCTCCATCTCCATTTGTTGGGTGGGCTCCCATGTTACCAACTCTCCTAACAGGACAAATACCAAAAACAGAGTCTATAACTTTTCCATTCCAAAACAAGTTTTGAGAAAGAGCTGTTTGTTGACTTCAATTTTTTCATGGAAGACTTTTCTCCCCATACTTTCAAGCCTACTAGAGCATAAGAATAAAAATGAAATCAAAAAGCGTAAGATCCCTTTCCCCCAAAGTTCACAAATTCAACTGTTTCATTTTTTGATGAAAAATTAGCACTTTTTCTTTCTGTAGAACTTACTCTTTATAATTTGTGAGAGATTCCAACACAGCGCCTCTATTCCCAAAGCTTTTAGAAGTGTGCATTGAATTTACACTTATTTAAATCACTGCTGCTTCATGTTCTGTGAATCTGCATTTTACTTTTGGGAATGTTTTTCAATGTAAAAGATACTATATGAATATTCAAGAGTACTTGTAAGAAATACATCAGATTCCCGTGCAAGCATTCACATCGAAAACATGATGCTAGGAAGTAAGCTCATTCAACCAAGAAGCCAAGACCACAGCATGAGATCTGAGCGCTACTGAGAAACTCTTCTCAAATTATTAATATTTACAGGAAATAGCTGGGGAACAAACTGCCACTCAGAACTATTTGAATAGAAAATCCATTTGAGAAAAAAACTCAATAATGTTTTGCAGAACAAACACAAAAAGAAAAACAAACATAATATACTAAATATACTCCTAGTTCCAAAATATACTCTCAGACATAGAATCTGTTCTGTCTAAAATAGTGCCTATAGACAACTATTCCACATGAGCAGTACAAATGTTCCGGAGACCTCGTGGGGTTGTGTAATGCTTTCCAGTATTGTATGCAGGTACAAATACAGAAATTCAGAGCCTTAGAAACACTGAAACAATGGCTTGAACTTCATTACCACTGCAATTTCTTCTTTCTTTTCTCTCTTTCTCAATTCCAGTTGCAATTGTGTTCTCCTTGCTATGGTATCCAAGTGCCAGGGAGAGTAATAATAGCACTACTCCATTCAGTACCATGAGCAGAAGTATTTCACTGTGATTGCTGAACAGTTTTTCCCAGTTCTATCTTGCTCCACTGTATCTTACATTAGCAGAAACTGATATCAATCCTTTATGTGCCAGCTGAACACGTTTTTTTTTTCCTGAACAGAATCATTTGAGATGTTCTTGCATTAATTATTTTCTGCATCCTTTCAGCTTAGCAGATTGTGATGATGAGGCCAAAACAAAGGTCATCTCCACAGTTTTGTTAATATTTAGTACTTTATTTCTAAAATTATTTGTTAATATTACATTAAAAAAATAATATCTTCTTTTTAGCTGGAAATCAATGCATTGCATCTTTGACATCTTCCATATACAAATCCAAATTTCTTAACAGAACTTACTTTGGTCAGACCATCTCTGTTAGGATAGTTAAGGCATGTAAACATGAAATTGTAAGTCATATGCACCATATTAATGGTGTAACTCACTGCTCGTTTCAGTTGGGATAGACCCTATTTTCTCCTAGCAGTTTGTATGGTGCTGTGCTTTGCATTCAGGATAACACAACGTTTTAGTTGTTACTGATCCATGCTTATACTAAGTTATGGACTTCTCAAACTGCCCTGCCAGTGAGGCACTGGGTGTGCACAAGAAGCAGGGAGAGGATAGAAACAGGACAGGTAGATCAAACTGGCTAATGGTGTGACCCATACCATATGGCATCATGCTGCACAATAAAAACTGTGGTGTTGGCTGGGTGGGTGGGCATCAGTTGGTGGTGAGAAATCACACTGTGTATCATTGTATGTCCTTTATCACTATCATTACTGTTATTTTCCTTTCCAGATCTACTAAAATGTCTTTATCTCAGTGCACAAGCTTTACCATTTTCTTGATTCTCCCTCCCATCCCACTGTGCTCAGGGAGCCAGTAAATGGCTGTTTGTAATGTAAATGTACTAAGCTTCCCCACCAGGCTAAACCCCAACACTTGCTGAACCCCATACTAAAGTCTCTTCTATCTTCTGTTTATCAGTTTCACTAGACAAAGTCTCCATATATTTGTCTTTTTTTCATTACTAAAACATAAAAAGTGGAAGATTTTTGCAATTTCCACTTGCTATTTTCATTAAGTACTATTTACAGGGATGGATGTGAACAACTCTCTGATAGCAGCTTTCTTTAGTGTGATTTCATTCTAACTGAAAGGATAACTTTCTTTCCTTTGAACAGCACTGCACATTACTTTCACTAAGCCTTCACAAACTGTTGTTTACAGCCGTGCCTCCTTCTGCCTCTCTGGTTTTAGAAGTAAAATTCCCTGTTGGAAAGTAAATTTTTAATGCTTTCTTTTTTTCCTTATCCTCTCTCTTCTTCAGAAGGAACTGTTAAAAGAGAAAAATTGAACAGGAGATTTCAATAAACTTCTAAGGTTATTGCTTATTCAAGCACAATCTTTGTCAGTGAGTTCAGAAAAAGAAAGGGATGGTCAAGATCTGTGTGAAGGATACCAGTATAGACTGTTATAGGCTGATTAAAACCCCCCATGGAATAGATGAAATGACAAAACATGGAATGAAAATACAGCTTCAAAAAAGAACTGTCTGTTCAGCTACTGAATGAAGATATACCAATAAAATGTAGGCTCTTCAAGAGTGGATACATTTACAGAATTCAATGCAATCACTGCTGGTTTTCTAAAATTTTCTAAGCTTTTAGTTTACTCAGATATGGAAGATGACAGTGTCTTTATTCAGTGTTGTTTGATGCCAGTGCTCCAAGGCTCTGTACTATTTTCAAATCTGCCATAATGCAACTGCTCTATGCATTTTGCAGAGAAGCAGTGGTCCATGACCTGCAGTTTAAACAATAATTTTGGTTTGGCTGACAATTTTCAGAGAACTCTAGGTCTGACCTCTCAAACAAAGAATAAACTGCATTTCTTCTTTTCACTATTAGTTCATGTGTTGTTTTTTTTTTTCCCCCCTCACTCAGACTGCATAATCTCTTTTCAGAGAAGAGCCACAAACTACTCAGTTCTGCTGCTGCTATCCAGTTCTGGGGACATATTCTGTAGTTTACCCTCACTGTTCATTTGAGAGGTTTATCCTTGCACGAATCATGCAACACAAGGAGGACAACAAATGTTTATTTGCTGCTACTCAGAGGTGGGAAAAATCAGAATAAAACTGAAATAGTCTGAACTTTGGTTCAAAATCTGCAATTGGCCCTGCAGGTAAAATTTCAGGTTGACCTGAATAGCATCTCATGAATGTCCACAGTGCTGTAAAAAATAAAGAAAGATCAACATGAAGATATAGCAATGAAACCAACATAAGGAAAGCAGCTCATTTTCTGAATTGCTTTCCCAGAGGCTAAATTCACTATCTGCCCCTCTGTTATTTTCAGATCTTGTAGCTACAACAGGTAGCTTTGCTGATACTGAAAAGGTCTACAGAAATCAGAGGAAACAGAAAGCATAAAGATTTTTTTTCTGAGTAAAATGAATCTCACAAGGGAAAATGACTTGCATAGTGGAAATTCATATAGACTTGCTAGAAGCCATCAAATTGACCTTAAGATACCTCTCTTTTTTCCCGTCTCTGCCACTGTTATGTAATTATCAGAGATATTTCTAACTAATTATGGCACTTCTTAAAGCAATTGCATTGATTATAGTGAGGATGTTCTTCTGGAAGCTTAGCAAATGAAGCATTGCGTAATAGTATGATGTTTACACCACTAGATCATTATTAACATGATCTGGTCAAATATATAATGACAGAAAAATGTTCCCATCTAATTAATGGTGCATGGTGACCATAATGAGCTAGTTTAAGTCCAGATCCTGCTCATAACATAAGAAACAATCAATTTACTTGGGGATTAATTGGCACCTTGCTTTTCAGTTAGGATAATCCTTAAGGCATAGTCTTTATTTTGACTGTAAATGCTTTAAGGGAGGCATCGTTTGTTATTCTGCATCATGATCTCTGTGTTATTTTTATCACAGATCCTAAACAACTTATTGTGCTGTCCTTGTAACTGGAGGAAAACAGATGAGCTGATTTTAAGAACCATCAACCTACTGCCTTTGAAGAAGCATACAAAAAAATGAACATTATCCTCAGATTAGTCAAAGCCCACACTAAGGGCAGAGGCTCATCTTTCAATTTGGACAGATTCCAGAGTTTGTTCCAAACAAGTCTCTCTGTCTCATCATGTAGAAAAATTTACAGGAAACAAACAAGTCTCTCTCTAGCAGAGTATAAAGGAGGAAGTAAAAGTACCCGTCTCCAATCTAAGGGAGATAATGAAAAACTTGGATCAGACTTTTGTATCAGTATATCCACAATAGTATTACACGGAGCCAACCATGAATACATCTGTAGGACAAACAATCCCCAATTCTCGATGAGTAATGCCCGTAAGTATTAGCCACAAAATATACATGACTACACGACCAACTAATTAATTCAAACTGACTAAAATAAATAGATACTATAAATTAGAGAAACTGAACGAAATTACTTTTCACATGCATGGAAATTTTCTCAGAAAACATTTGTCTTCATCGCTTCAAAATTAACTACATCATCTGAGATAAATTTAGTTTCATTGGGCATGAGAGGGAATAATAAGATTAAAAATGCTAAGCCTTGTTGGATCTAAGCAAAGAGATTTTTTTCTCTCTTTAGAAGATATGATGAGGTAAAACCACACTGGATAAACATGAACACGTAGGTTTGCTATTATAGTTCTAGTTTATAAGAAAAAAAAAAAAGAGAGAGAAAAAGAGGAGTGATCGAATGAAAATAAGTTGAGGGAGATAAACAACTCTTTTCATAAAGTTAATCTATCACTTCAAGAATCTTAATTTTTGGAGGGTGAGTAGCAACTAACTGAAGAAAGTCAAAGTCGTAGTAAGATAAGGAGGGCAAACACTGAGTGAACAGAGCCAGTGGCAAGAGTGATAAGCTTCACTGATAGCCAGGGCTGCAGGATACTCCAAAGTCTTTTTCTTTTTATATCAATCTTCTGCTTCCAGTAATTAAGGTCACCACACAGGGGCATTAACTGTTTGCCCTTAAGAAAACCATTCTGAGTTTGACAAATAGCATTTGTGTTTACCTTAACGTTTCATCAAACAAGACCTCAGCTGCAGGAGCAATTCTGCTCGCCTGCCTGAAAACTCAGTAGAGTAGATATTATCACAAAATTTCAACGTTTCTATGCCTAGGAATATTAGCAGAAACTTTTTCCAAATACATTATTTCAGTACCATATATTTGCCTTGGGAGAGAAGAAAATCTAAATATGTCATAGTGGAAACAGGCATTCTCCTTATAGGCTTAAGAATTTAAACACGATTTGGAGCTAGCTTGTTACTCCCCAAAGTAAAATATGAGTGAAGAAAACTGTGTACATGACCTTGTTTCTAATATAGATGTCTTTATTTTTACTAAATGTCTGTTCAAAATGAGAACAGTAATGAGAGAAAGATGGCACCAGATGATAAATGAAATTTTATTTGTGAAAAGTAGCATACACCAGTTCCAATTTCTCTTAGAATAATAGAGAACCTTAGGAAACCAAAGAGAAATTGCTTTTTAGGATAGAAGGCTCTAAAGCTCAGCAAAAGGAGCACCTTCAACACATGTACAAGATACTGGCATTTTGTGAGGGAGATTCCCTTTTTTTCCCCCCCCCCAAATTGCCTTTTCTCCTGATACCTCCATCAGCAGAGAGCTGTTCACAGCTTAGCAGCTTCATATGAAGTACTACTGGTTTCTCAAAACTCTATGGGGAACAGAGGTCACCCTAGACAGTTCAGGCAGGGATATCTTTTGAAAAGAAAATTGCATCAAATGGTAAGTTAATGGCAGTATTCAAGTCAAAAGCAGTGGAACACTGATAGCCTTAGAATAAGACTGCACCAACCTACAAGTTTGACTAGATCCATAGTCACAGATTTAAGTTCAGTTGGAGATTTTGCTAAGCACACGGAGAATCTTCAAAAGACATCTTTCAACATGACACAAAGGCAACACTTTTTTTTTCAATTGTTTCCACAAAGGAAACAAAGCTGCTAAGGAGGAAAAGATTTACCAACCACAGAAGTATTTTCTGTATCATTAAAGAAAAATAAATGAAGAATGTAGAGCAGCTGCCTTTATGTTAAATACAGCTTTTAATAATGTATTTTTTCCACAAGTAGCAGAAGCAATGAAGCGTGGTAGACGCACCCTGTCTCGCTGGCAATCCCTCTAGCTGAAAGGAACTGCAGTCAGTTCTGTTTTCTTGGGCACTTTGTTATTGCACAGGATGGGCCTCAGATTCTTGCCAGTGTGATTGGAAACAACTTATCTTCTCTCACTGAAAGCACTAATTCGCACCACTGCTTTCTACTAGTTTTCCAGATATTTGCAACCATTTAGTTATCCTTGAGATTTCTTTCCTTCCATTCAATTTTATTTCAAAGGGATTAAAATTTCAGCAAGTTAAAAGGGTCTTGAGAGTGATGGTCAGAGAGCAGCTGTAGTGAAATTATCTCAGCCTGATTTCTTCAGGGAAGTGAAAATTGTACCTAACAGAAATAATTGCTCCAGCAAGGATATTGGCCTAATATTAAGTCTTGATCTCAGATATTCTTCTTGAATAAATGTTACGTTTATTACTCAAGCTCACTCTATCAAATTGTATTACTTGGATAGACGTTATGCTATTGTTCTGTTGAGAGATTTATATGTTTATCCTATAAACAACTTAAAAAACAGAGATTACTAAGAATCAGTGCCAGGTTGAAGAATAGTCGACCATCTTTAAATAACTGATTTAATGTTATTTTTTTCCTGAGAACATTCATCAAGAAAGACAGCAAATTAGCCGAAATAATAAAATACTAATATCAAAGGAAAAAAATATATAAGTATCCTGATGTAACGGAAATAAAGATTTTCTTTCTGAAATTCTTGTGCATTCATAGAGGTTAAGAAACAGTAATAAATGGCTGGCTAACTTTTTTGTCCTAACAAGCCAAGTTTCACATGTTAAGTTTTGAGAAGAAGCTAACTTATCTCACTGGAGAGTGGGAACTTCAGCATAAGCAAAAGTTGAATGCCAAAGGCAGATCTCTTCAAGGCCAAGCTCTGGTTTTTAATCTTTATTATAAACCTGTGCTTTCATGAACATATAGGTGCATGCACTTAATTTGGCACCTTGCTTCTAGGCACTGAAATTTAGGTCTAATATGATAAGACATAGCATTACTGTATCCTCACTTGCATTCACTGTACATATCTATTACATGTTGAATGTATTAGGTTTCTTCTTTCTCAGTGTCTGGATGACATGGAGTCTAATGGAATTTTTTAGGTCCATAACCTGGATCCTTGGTTACTGGGCACTGATGACAGATATTATTGGCTAGGCTGGTATTTGTATACAACCAGAATGAACAACGTGTTCTGGCTTAAGAAAGCTCAAACTTAACAGACTGAAACCTTTCATGAAAAGGATGGTTGTGAGGATAATGAGGTAAAAAGTTGTCTATTAGCATTTATTACTGAAAATGAATATTCTTTACAGGAGCTTAAGCATTAGACTTAAATTCTGCCATGAGCATATTGAAAGATGGAGGGATAAAAGGATTTCAATTATAATATTCAGAACCACCTGCAGATGATATCTTTGAACAGGAAGGAGCCCACAGACTTGTGGGCTGATAAGTCAGTGCCCTCATCTCATGGTTGTTTTTCTTAATACTCATTTTCCCATTTAAAAATAATTCTGCCTCAGTTCCCTCAGATCTGATTTCTAAGTTTGCAGACAGTGGCTCTTCGCTCTGGGAAGAGCTCTGAGGTTCTGATACTGCTCACTGTCCTGTTCTGTAGGTGCTGGTTGTTGTCTCATCCACACAGCTAGAGACCCTCTGCTTTTCCCAAGATTGCTAGGAAGTAATGTATATAGAGAAGAACCCTACTTCTTGTCTGTGATTCCTATAAACTTCCTAACTGTCCATTCTTTCTTTCCTCCCTCCCTTCTTCCTTCCACTTTTTTTTCTTCTGGGGATTCTTCGTTCACAAAGAGAAGTTTGGATATACCACAAAGTACTGGCTGTGCTTGCAGCACACAAAAGGTTGGAGAATCAATATAATACAAATTTGCCCAGTAACAATCATTTCTGCAATTCTGCTCCGCCTGCACACCCCTTAATACCCCATTAGAGTCTGTGGGAGGTATTTGACAAGCAGTGATGTTCAGACGACTATTCCCTTCTCTCCTTCCTGTTTCTCTGAAGGTGGCTTAAATAGATTTTTCAGCACGGCACTGGTCTCAGGCACCCACTCACCATTTATCTTCCCAAGCCATTAATCACAATCATGAACAATTCAGAGCAGTTCCTGGTCTTTTTCCCTGAAATGAAAGAGTTGCTCTTGTCATGAATATTACTGCTCATGAATCACAGTGATTTCCAGCCATGTCATCAATTACAAACATAGCTAATTGGAGTGCCAACAGGGCTGCCTCTCTTCACAGAGAGGCTCCTGTCATGGATTTTACTGACCATAAATCACTGTATTTTTCCAACAAGAGACTCCTCTTCACTCATCTCCACTGACCTGAATTCAAAGCACCAGTATTGACTTCTTGAAGTTGTCAGGAAATGCAGTGTCACAAATCCACATCCAATCAGTTCACTAAGGAAGATACTGTAGTTCCTTGCACCCACATTGCTTGCAGTTCTCTCTCACATCTGCCGTATCTTTACTTTTGCCTGACATCACCAGGGAAATCAGCCTGTGGTCTGACAGGTCTCATGCCAAGTCAATATTCCCTACACTTTTTCCAGGACAGACACAGAGATACGAATATCTAAAAAATGATTCTTCTTTCTCTCTTCAGACAAACAACAATTGCTGTCTCCAAACAGTTTGTCAGGCTTCTGGGAGACAAAATCTATTGGTTTTGTTTCTCAGTGATAGCTTTCATAGGAAATGGATCTTGGGCAGACCTGTGAGCATGGAGGAGGCTAGGAATTTGAAATATGCCTAGCAAAAGAACAAGAAAATTGATTGCCTTCTGACTTTAACTTCAGGCACAAAGCAGCATGAGAGTACAGAATTCAGTATATCTTCTGAATATCATGCAAGAGACAAACACCTCCAGAATGTCTGAATCAAAACTGAATCTGCTTTCTCCTCAGCTGAAAAAAATATCAGTCTACAACAGATGGAGGAAATGGACACTAGTGTGAATAATTTTGTCAACTCCTATAACACTCAGTTCTCATCCACTACAATGCATTACATACAACACAACAAATTGTACTTTCACAAAGTGCATTGACACTATACTCACTATTAACTACCAAAACACAACCTTCTCTCATTACCTTTTACTTTCACTGATCAAGAACTTTCCCTCATAGCTTCCTGACTTTACCACTGATTCCTTCAGCTACTCCAAGTATCTTAATAGTTTTTTTAACAGCTTGGAGATCTGTATGTGGACCTCAGACATCTATGTTATCTAGACCTCACAAGTTTCAACAGAATTGCAAGAAACTTGTGCTAACTCCTCCTGCAGCAGACCCTCCAGAGCACTGTGAGAGAGCACTCAGCTACGCTTCCTAGTATCTCACTCACAGGATCAAGAAAAGAAAAGTTGACAAGTCATTTGATTTGAGTCAATTGGTTAGTTAAGTGAAAGTAACTTATTTTTGTGAACTTAAAAGATGCTTAGGCAAGAATTGCAAGTTAACTGCACAGGCACATGAGAAATACTCTATCCAACCAGGAACAAAAAATGCCCGTATTTCCAGCAAACCAAACATTAATGAGCTTAGCAGAGAGAAGACTGACTATTCTACCACAGAAACTTCTATCTTCTCAGCTAAAAACTTTGAACAACTCTGTATATCTTAGAAGATCATGTGAGCTATTGCAACTAATATGTGGTTTTAGCAATACCACATACGATCTTTTCTTCTTTTTGCCTAGTGAATAAATAACTATCAGAACCATCAGTTTAACAATAATGCAGATGATCACAGGCTGTTGTCTGTTTCCAAATGTCCCTAAGCAATGAGCTTATTGGGGAAAAAAAAAAAAAAAAAAATTCTGAACATTTTCTTATAAGAAAAAGAAAAATCATTATTAGTGTACAGATATCCTAAGTCCCATGCCTGAAATAGTTCACATTTCACAAAAGAATGAGTTTTTGACTCTGAGTCAAAGGGTGAATGACCTTATATTTATTTCAGATGGATACAGCCTGTCAAGATTAGAATAAAATTATTGAACACCTCCCTTCTTTTTCCTTGAATTGGTATAGTACATTTTGTGACAGAAAAATCAATGATGTCTTAGAAATGCAAAATGAAGAGTTCAAGAAAGTATTAAGTGGGAGAAATTATGGATTCATCACAAAACTGCCTGTACATGCAACTGAGTTGTAAGAAAGAACATGGCTTAGAGAAGAGGCTGTATCTAGGCAGAAAACAGCGGATTACATTCCTCCTGTGGGGCAAGCAGGGAAATATTGAACAGTGACAATTGAATTTGGAATCTGGAAAGGAGAAACACAGTGACTTCTGACAACGATGCTGCTGTTGCTATTACACATAGTGTTGTTCCCTTAAGTCTCATATGGAGCAATACTGAAAGGTCAGTCTATCTCTACTCTACCCTCCTACAGTTTTTAATTAAAATTAATTAGAAACAGGAGCTATTCTTACCATTTGGGTAAAGAACACCTTATCCAATCTGGTTATATCAATACAGATAACTATTAATAGCTATTTATAATAAATACATGATTATGTAAATTATGACAGTTCCCAATAATCTCCTCTGCAATAACTGTAATGGAAAGGTTATGCTGATTTGAGCGTGACTTGCTAAAGCCTCATGTTCTGCACCTGTCCAGGTTAAAGTTCACCTACTCCTTTGTTCAGCAGATGCATAATTTCTTTCTAATGGATGCAGATAATTGCCATTACTACATTTAGGAACCATGGTCAGTGTAACCTGTAATGTGATGGAAAGTACAGCAATAATAGCAGAGGGGCACAAGCCTAGGCTGCAGCAAATGAGAACAAGCCCAAACACAACAGCCATAGACACAGAAAAAAGAAAGAAAAACAGCTTACCTTTGGAAGGCCTCACATATGCAGAAATCTCCAGTGCTATACCCTCACCTTCACTGCAAAACCTTAAAAGAAGTCTGGGAAGAGGCATATCCCGGTTCCCCCCCTTTCAGTCTCTCAGATGCACTGCATGCACCTGAGCTCCCCTGGGTTGGCCCTGCCTTCCCACCAGGTGCTCAATCACTGCTTAAGGCTGTGACTTAGTATTTCTGCTACAGGTAGAAATTGCATCTGTGTTACTCTCCTCTTTCTACTCATTGTAGGTATTTTGTTTACTTCATTTACTTAAAAAAAGCTTATGTACCCAGATGAACAGTATTTTTATATACTTTTTTTTTTTTAATGGTCTGGGTAGAATTCAGTTTGATAAATTCTCAGTTGATGTGCCATAACAAAAAATCTTCCTTCCCCATAACTCCAACTGGTCCATGGGTTTCTAATGTTGTCAGAGCACAATTAAGACTTGTTAGTATTTATTTTTCACTTGTTATTACTTTATCTTCTTCCCTTTGGCTCACTTCCTTTACACAGCTAATCCTGTCCCATCAAAGACATTTCTTTCCCTAACATTAACCAAGGTGGTCTCACTATATAGTTATAAGCTGTTCCAGGATCAGAGCTTCTGACAGCATGTTTAAATCGGAAAGTCCTTTTGTAGGTAGAGTAGCCAGCAGAACAGGGCCGTTGTTCTAGCCTAGTGCCCATTGGAAACAACGGGCGGTAATTAAATAACATAACAGAAGAGAGAGCTTCCAATTTAAAAAACAAACCTAAACAAAGAAAGAATGCACAGAGGACTGCATTTGTCACTGATGATTTGAATGAATTAACAGTTTGCTTTCCTTACAGTGGGAAATGGCATGTAACAGATAAGCAGCTGTACAAAAATAACAAACTTCACTTTCTATATGCACCACTGGAAATTACTGCAGATGTGCAGACTGCAGATTTTTAGAAAATTATATCCTAAACACTCTTATTTTTTCCAGCATTTGTATAATGAGTATTGTGTTCTAATTTATTTTTAATGTACACTTTGCCCCCTACTGCCAGCCATTCTTTAAATGAAATGTTGCTTCTTCATATTTCTGTATAAATATTTTATAACTGAACTAAATAAAAAAATCACTTTTTAACTGCTTGAGGATAAATGGCTGAAGAAGTGTGAGCAATTCCATTTTGCTTTCATATTTATTACTGGTATTTCAAAGAAATCTCACTGAGGCAAACTCACAATTTTATTTAGTTTACACTAGAAGATTAGACATTAAGTTCATTTTCAACATGAATAGGAACCACACACAAATGCGTTTCTGATGCAGAGCACCTTTGCTATAATGAAAATCATAGAATAATGGCTGCAGACCTGTTAGAAACTGATATAAAAACCACAGCTTACTACACTGTACAAACTGTGCAGTTTCCTCATCACTTTGCAATCAGGACATGCTATAAAAACAAACTTAGAATGAAAGAATTTACAATGTGAGAGAAATTAACAGCATACGAGAACTAAAATGAATTTATGGTAGATAATTCTCTTCTTCTGAGCATTGTTACAAATGACCTGAATGAAATTAAGTCACCTTTTGTGGTCAAACTGAATGTTCCATCAACGCAGTGTGATAAAGAGTCAGCTTCATTTGGATAATGTGTATCTGTGATCAGTTTAAAATAAACTTTTAAAATGTGGGTCACTTAACATCCATGGTCTTGATGTAGAGGAAGAAAAAGTGATGTAATGCAATGACAGATGCACAGGCATTTGGGGATAAGCATGTCAAGGTTGAATTTCACATTTATATTTGTTGTTTGAGAAAGTCTAAATAAAATGATTCACAGAAAATTAAGAAGAGAATAGGGACTCAGAAAAATGTTCATTATGAGATGAAAAGAAGCTTTTAGAAGCACAAGCATGCAAACTGTAATCAATATGAAAGCACAAAAGAAGAAAAGACAACTGCTTCAAATCACAACTAACTCAGTCAGAATAGTTTGTTGCTGCTCCTGAGTGGGATTCCTTTTCTTTGTTTATCATCTCAATCAAAACAATGAATGTATTTAATGTTTTGCCACAATTACTGAATGCCTCAAGGGTATGTATAGTGTTCTTTTGCAGGTTAAAGATTCACCACAAGCTTGATTAAATAGAATTAGAATATATTTGCTTTGCTGCAAGCTGCACAGGAGAGAAATCAGACTGGGTCTCAGCAGCTGAGGGCAAGAGAGATTGCATTTTGTATTAAAAAGCTGTCAAAAACTTTGGCAAAAATAAGCAAAAGCATGTATATATTTAATGTAAGCAATCTACTTTTAAGGAGAAATCAGTAAAGATTGCCCTCGGTTTCCTGCCTTGAAGATGACAAATATCACTAATTGGAGTAGGAAGCCTGAATGGCATGATCTAGACTTGCAATACAGTTTGGAGTGTAACTGAAGATTATGTGGACACACAAATACTGAAATGAAACAGTTTTACTTTGCTTTGCTTTGCTGGCTGCCCCATTAATCAGCTCATCTTAAGTAATAACGGGAACCTCGGGCCTTGTCTCGAGTTAGTCCAGCTTCAGCATGTCTTATCCAGGAAGATAGAAAATACTGTCCCATTTTTATCAAGAGTGTAACTGTGTAGTCGGGCAATGCATTACACTGCAGCTTGTCTAGCTAATAAGAATCATGGGCTTATCCAGACAGAAGAGGAGTTTTTCTCCATAGAGAAAAAAAAATCTGCATTTCTCCTTAGAGAAAAAAAAATCTCCAACAGGAAAACTCACATCCTCCTTCCCCAAGTTGAGCAGATAAGAATTAATCCCCTTTTCTTGTTGTAGGAAAATGTACTCACAGCGCATCAGCCCAAACACATTTTGTCCTCAGGCAATTCTGCCTATCTGTTATTACCAGCTTGGGCTTCTGAGCCTCATTGGACCTAAACTAGTCTTGACTATACTTAGTTGAAACTGTCTTCTCAGCTTACGCTTTCCAACAGCTTCCTTCCTTCCTAGCTGTCCTCATCCCAGCTGCAAGCGCTGGTTTCTCTTGCTAAGCCCTTTCCACTAGTGATTTCTGCTAACTGCTTCTTCCTCTGTTCATTCACATTACCAACCTGCTGCTCTTGCACTGTGTGACTGTAACAGCTTCCCAGGGCAAGAAGAGTAATATGCAGATGCCTTTGCCAGGTTAACTTTCCTTCTTTATCTTCACACATGATGTCAGTAAGCATTAGATTAGGTCCCTGCCTAGCCCAGGCCCTCCAGATATAGTTGGGTTGCTCCAGTAAGAGTATTTCATCCAAATTTGTAACTTTCTTTAAAACAGAATAGTACCAAAGGAAATGCAAATGAAACCTGTTTAGGTTAACCACTGTGTTAATTCTCCTTATACTTCTTTACTCCTAACTAGATATCCCTTGTCATCTGGATTGACATTCTGTGAGACATTTCTAGAGCTCTTTTTAACCCCCATTTAAAAATAAACGTGTACAACTTCATTTCAAATGTGGCCTTACATATAGCAGCACTGGTACAGGAAAACAGAAGGTAACCCAAAGTGCAGGAGCTGCCTTGTGTGGCTGTTTGTAACAAATGAGATCCTCATATAGTAACTTTCCCAGGAAAAAAAAAAAAAAATTGCTTGAAACAGCACAATTTTTCCATATTTATATGTTTCCAAAATAATCCCAGGCTGATGAAAGAATGCTGCTCTAGAAAATCAGCTCTCTGGCTGGAATAGCATGTGACGCTATTGGCACTTAAATAGATTTATTCATATTCGAAGGCACCTTTTCTGTGTATACATTCCAACTGCACTGTGGGGAGCTCTCAGCTTCAGGTCTAGGTCTTCTTTCCTGACCAGCCACATCACCTAAATATTGGTGTGTGTACTCTGGCTCTATTTTGGCATGTCTGTTGTCCCTCTGGGTGATGAAAGCTGAATGCAGAAGAACAGGAAATAAGTATTTGCGTCCAATTCCAGGTACAATTCTGATGCATTTACATTATGCCAATATTCAGCTTACTGGCTAGCCAAAGGTACCTGAGCAAATATCTAAGCTTTCCACACTATTCATACCTTCCCTCAGAACTAAAATATTCAACTTTGTGCTATCATTGCTATCCCAGAACAGACTGCAAAGAAACTTTCTCATTTCATACATCACTCACAGTACCATATATTTACAGAAGAGTTAATAGAATATGGGTTAGAGTCAAGTAAATGTTTGCAAAGAGCATGTCCAAGTTCATAATTTTACTGCTAAATAAATTTCTTGACAATTAGGAAATTAATTTGTGAGGAATGACTGTGTTCACAGCTCTGATTCATACAGGAATGGGGAATACAAATAAAAAGTAAAAAATAAAAAAAGTAAATAAATAAAAAGTAAAAAAAATAAAAAAATTATTTAATTTAAGATGCTGGAAGACATACCATGCCCAACCCATCTAGTCTGTTGTTACTACATTAATGAAAGAAGATGCTTGACATGGAAGTCACAGCTGATCTTCCTGTTGCTGACAGTCAGCTCAGGTGCTCTTACAGAGGCTTATTTGAAAATCCATAGACTGATTTTACTATCCATATGGACTGAATTAGATTGTCCAGGGTCTATGTTCCAAACCATCTTCAGCTACTGTGTTACTATCTTTATTAAAACAACTGATGAAGCTGATGATTCTTATATTTGAATTGCTAGAAGACTGAGTACAAATGAAGATGCTAGAAGACTCGTAAATTGGGACTAAGGGCCCAACAGTTTTACTTAGGAAACATCTGCTGTCTGACACTCTGCTCTACTTGGGTATTTGTTCAGGCAGATGTACCACAGCTGTATAGAGAGAAACCTTCTGGAACTGTCTTGCATTACAACTTAGCACAATCTTTCTCAGAAGAAACCTCAGGCTAATCAGATATGAGCACTATACCTCCTCCAGGAGATAGCGATGGTCTAGCACAGCAGATAAATTTTAATCTAATACTAAAACAGCTCAGAGCATTGGTAACTGCTGACTGCGTATAGCAAACCTGCCCAGTCCATAAACTCTTCTGTATGGCCATATTGCCTCTCACCTAGCAGAAAGACCGAAAGACTGGCTTCTCCTCACTTTATGGAACTCACAAAACTTTATTCTCTTCTGTGTTAGTCTATTCTTTGTGCTGGTCAAATGGGTATATTTCAGAGAAATGCAGTTTCTCTCAGGCTCTTAAATAACCAGAAAGGGTTCATATACCATCTATTTTTCAAATAATACTTCTGCAACTGGTTCTTCAAAACAAGGTTTCCAATCATTTTCTATTTTAGCCTACCTATGCCCCTGCATTGAAATGGACCTAAGGGAAGGATTATTCACACTGATGCGGAGTCATCACATCTGCCCAAGTAGGAATAGTAAAAAAGGTGGTGAGAAAGTTCTTGGGACACAAGCTCCCAATCTCTCTTCCATCCCAAGTAATAAGCCTGATTCTGGACTTGTTTCAGTTTTCTTGTTGCAGCAGTCTGGGTGCCCTGCATACAACAAGTCATTTGTGGAAACTGCAAATGTGACTGGCATAGGCAGTAGGTGAGGCCCCTGGATACAGAGGCAAATGTGATGTGCATGAGCAGGGGGACAAGAGGAGTCAAGCTGGTGATGGATATGGCATCTCATTGTGGAGGAAAGAAAAGGTCACCAAAATAGTCATTCCACCTAAGATTGTCCCTCCTGAAGTGTGTGCTGCCTGACTGACAAACTTCACATTCAAGTTGGTTTTAAGAAGGGCAGTGACCTGCCTTAAGGTCTTTTACAGTACCAATGCTAAAGGGCGATTTAAAAGGTGTTCAAATAGAGAGTGTTACCAGGTGAAAAGTATTTGGATAATGCTGTTCTGAAGTTCAATGTGGATCTTCAAATCTTTTTTCTACTTACTTCGTGTTTTGTCTTCTTAATTTTCAAAATTTCATCAAACACCTAAGTGTA
Source organism: Lagopus leucura (assembly GCF_019238085.1). Lineage (NCBI taxonomy): Eukaryota > Metazoa > Chordata > Aves > Galliformes > Phasianidae > Lagopus > Lagopus leucura. The sequence goes on from NW_024962262.1 coordinate 65,730,216, forward strand.
CTTAAATAGTGCTAGGAAATTACCACAGAAAATTGGTACAGGTATCCTGCTTGTTAAAGCAGATCCAAATGAAATATAATGTGATCTTTTTAAAGTAAAAAGATGCTAGATCCTCACCAGAAACATGTTATTTTACACTCTGTGTCTACCCTTCCTCTTCAGTTGTAGTTCTGTCGCTGAGTACAGCAAGAATAAAAGCCACTCTGCTACTATGATCTCAAGGAGCTACAATGCAAGAGGCACAAAAATTCTATTCCTTGTTATTGCTTCACTTTCTCATCTCCAGCTAGCTGGTTGTACGCTCTATGTACATTAACAAATATTTATCCAACAGGCAACTCTTGCTAAAATGGAGAGATTTTGAAGGGTGAAAAGGGAGGGTTACCCATAATCCAGAGTAACTTCTCCCAGTACTGCCAGCACTTCAGCCTGCTCTCAAGTGAAGATTTGCTTGGTCATAGGCTTTCAACAGCAGTCCAAATTGTTGTTATTGTTATTGCTTTTAAGGTAAACAACTCTTTTAGTGTCTGGACTGACACTATGTTTAGGTGAGGATGAAAGAATAGGTCTTGTCTCATCTTATACTCCTCCTCAAGAGCATTCCGTGCTTCATTACCAGCCACTTCGCAAGGCTCCTTCTGGCAACAGGAGCTCCTGTCAGGGAGTCCAAAACTTACTGCCTGGTTCCACAGGCACAATTTTCCTGGCAGTGCTTCTTCATAAATTGTCCAACTAGGAATGCACTTACGGAGGAACAAGCAGCACAATTTGCAGAATTAAGCTAGTTTTCTTTTCTTGGTTAAATGTCTCCAAATTGAATGATGTCTTAACCTTACAATAGTGTGTGATTTAGGTGATACAGTCTTACCATTTTAGCTATAAATTGATTCAGGAAAGCTATGTGAATATGTATATATATATATACATATATATACACACATATATACAAACATGTACATCAGCTGCTGTTAAACACTGATACAAACTAAGCACATATAAATCAGATAAAAGATACCGAGTTTCCAAATGAATGTTTATATGTAGTTTTAGCAAGTACAAAAACCAAACTATTTAAACTAGTAGAACTCTTATTTACAGAAAGCACTTACACATGTAAAGAAGATACATGAAGTCTGTTGTCAACATAACAATTATGATATTTAAAATACTGCTCAAAGATTTACACAGAACCATTTTTGTTCAGATTTTATTCTATCACCAGAACATCGCCTGCTAAGTAACAAGGAAGGCAAAGACTGAAAAAAGAACTAATAGAAAATAAGCAGGGTGATTCCACCTTTCCTAAAGTACGCTGGCAGCTGCCTTCATTGGAAATTATTGTCAATATGCATTTCAAGGTATGAAACACAAAATACTACAGAGCCTTCAAATAACTTCAGGAAGCCAGTCTTGATTCCCTTAAATAGCACGAAAAACATAGAGCAATTTCCATAAAGCCCAATTATAACATAGAATAAAATCATACAACACCCTGAATTGGCAGAGACCCACAAATACCACTGAGTCCAGCTCTGGGCTCCACACAGCACCACCCACAGATCAAACCCTGTTTCTTTGTGTTGCCCAAATGCTCCCTGAGCTCCGGCACTGTGTTCCCTGCGCACAGCCCTGTGCAGCCCATCCCATGCCCTCCGCCCTGTGGTGCAGAGCCTTTCCCTGACCCCCATCTGCCCTCCCCTGACGCAGCTCCATGCCGTTCCCTCGTACATTATGTCACTCAAACCTGCACATGGTGCTCAAGCTGAGGCTGCAAAGCACAGGGCAGAATGGGACAAATCCCTTCCCTCACCCATCTGGCAATGCTGGGCACAATGAGTGGCCATCCGTAGAGAATTAATTTCTAAGTAGAGGCTAATTGAAAATGTCGAGCTGGGTCACCAGTTTGGCACTGACTTTTTTTTTTTTTTTTTTTTTTTTTTTTTTTTTAAAGCAAAGAAACTAAAGGAGTTTATTTTCCATGTGCATTTTGCTGGCTGAACTTTATAAGAGGGTTATTTACCTTTAAAAACTACTATATCTTACGTCTACAAAGATCCAGCCTCAACAAATACTTGCATACATATTTAATATAGTGTGAAGACAATTGGGCTGTTTGTATGCCTACTGCTGAGTGTGTATCTTAGCATTTCCAGCATGTAAGCATTCATCAGTGGAAAATAACTTCTTATGAATTTTACAGATCTTCTTTCATTATTGTTTGGGAAAGGTGTTATGTTGCTCATTTGAGGATACTCTTCTAATTGTGGTTCCACCATAGCAGCAAATAGAAGCACTAGCAAGGCATGAATTTAGCTAACAAGAAAGCTAAATAATCCTGTATAGTTTCAGTAGCTTATTATCCAGTTGCATCTGGAAGAAAAAAAAAAAAAGGAAAAATCACTGTTTATTCTGTCACATCCTAATGCAAGCTTTATAATCCTCATAAGGTTTGAAGACATGCTAACCATTTGAATTTCCAGTTTAATAGTATGAGCCACGGTAGTCAAATTTCTCTTCTACTTCCTCCAGTATTCTGGGGAGAAGACAGAAACTGAGAGAATATTTTTGCGCAGGTTAATCATATGAGAACTTTGAGGCAGACTGACTATTAGCTGACTGCTAACTATACAAATGAAGAAGAATTTGGCCCTAGGATATTTGCAAGTTTTTCATTTTTTAAAATAAACTTTAAAGTTTAACATTAAGTTTAGCATTAGCTAAAGTTTTGCAGTTTTGCCTTTTTTTTGCCTGAAGTTGCAATTGTCGAAGACTCATTACCATTTTGGATTAACTTAAAACGTTGACAGCAGAACAGCATTTGTGTTCTAGAAGAAAATGGAAGTGCTTGCAATATTCTGAGAAGTTCTTCGCTGCTTTTGAAAACACTACATGATCTTACATAGAACAACACTGGAGTTAATGAGGTGTCTTCCAAAACAGATCATTACCTAGCCATTACAGCTAAGAGCAATGCATTTCTTCACTAGGAAACAAATAGAAGTTAATTGCATCAATTGTACAGCACACATCTTTTGAAATAGTGTAACTTGAGTATCTGAAGTAAAATACAAGACATAGTATACCTTTATCTTGCATATATACGTCACACGACAGATCTTGAAATATTAGTTTCTACTTAAGCACTCGTTTCTATCTCAGAGTAGAATGTAGCACATAAATTTTTAATGTGCTAAATAAAAAGTACAGTTTGGCTGTTCCTGCTTGACTGTAATTACAAGTGCTTTTGAAGAAAATCCAAGTACTGAAATTACTGGATGGAAAATGGCTTCATTAGATTACATTATTTGAAAATGCTTTGGTAGAACACAGAAAATTGCAGAAGAATAATTGTTGATAGGTGTTAATAAATGTTAATAAATCAGCAAAAGCACAGCACAGTGTAAGAGGTCCAGAGAAGGGCCATGAAGATAATCAGAGAACTAGAACACCTTCTATGTGAGGACTGGCTGAGCTGGGGCTCTTCAGCACGGAGAAGAGAAGGCTCTGAGGAGACCTTATAGTGGTCTTCCAGTACTTGAAGGGAGCCTGCAGGAAAGCTGGGGAGGGATTTTTTTTAAGCGCAGGTAGTGACAGGACGAGGGGAAATTATTTTAAACTGGAAATGGGTAGATTTAGACTGGATATTAGGAAGAAATTCTTTACAGTGAGGGTGGTGAGACACTGGAACAGGTTGCCCAGCAATGTTGTGAATGCTCCATCCCTGGGGGATCCAAGCCCAGGCTGGATGGGGCTCTGAGCAACCTGGTCTAGAGGGAGCTGCCCCTGCCTATAGTAGGTGGTTGGAACCACCTACTAGATGATCTTAAATGTCCCTTTCAACCCAAACCATTCTATGGTTCTATGATTTTTTATTTTAATTTCCAATGAACTTTTTAGTAGTGAAATTAATTGATAATTAAAAAAGAAACTTCTACGAATTGGTCAAATAAATCACATAAAACACATTTCTGAGCATACATCCTTCCAAGGGCTACTACAAAAACTCTTTGTCATTCTTAAAAGTCCACATATTAAAACATAAGTGTGAGTATGACTGAGAGAATTGAAAGTGCTGTGTAATCTCTATCCGTATAAATATTTATATATTCATATACACTTCTAATTAAGAAAGTGGAAGAATTCTTATACTAAAGTGGGTTTTACATGAAGGCTGGCAGATATGATTCTACGGTTCTATGATATTTTCCAGTCATTGCTGATTGTCTGCCAGAAAATAGAAGGAGACAGGGAAAATTGCTAGTGGAGAGGAGAATGAGAAATTATAACAATAATATGTATTTTTTAGATCCAGGTGATGTTCAGCACAATTGAATGTCTTTTTTTGAGGGGGGAAGGGGTGGGTAGAATTAATGGGTGCTAGTTATAGAGCAGTAAGAAAAAGCACAGGTCACATAATTTTAATTTCAATGCTTCAATTCAAATCAATAATCAATTTTAATTTCAATCAGCTTCTGCTGTGAAAAAAGCATTTGATGTTGCTGTATCAGTGTATTTAAACTTGAGAACTGCTCAACTTTCTTATACTTCTTTTGTTGTCAAGGTTAGACTTGGCTGTTTTGCCTTCATTGCACTAGCTATTTCTACATTAAAATTATAAAAGAACAAGCTGAATTCATAATTTTCTGTGCAAAACAGTACTTTGAGGATTGAGAAGGTCCCAGTTATGCTGAAGAGGTAACAATGCCATGAATGAAAAACCAAAACATTTTTCTTTAAGAGTGAGTGTGTGGGTGGAAATTCCTAGTACTACCTACTTTCCTAATAGAGAAAGGAATACCTTTCCTTTAGAGAAAGGAAAGCAATTTTTTTTTATGAACTGCCTATATATCACATCTGATTTAAATAATGACAACTACGTGTTTATGCTATACTATCATATTTTGCAGATGTTCAAAGCTATGAGTAAGCCTTTGAGTGCTCAAAATAGGAATGATTATGAGGACTGAAGAACTTTTATATGCCTCTCCCCTCAGCGCTATCCATGGATATTCTTTGAACAAATTTTAGCAAGAGCTTCAGAACTGAATCCCTATGGTTTATTCTTTTTTTCCAGGAGACAAGTGGCAGATTTTCACAGTGAAGCCAGAGCAAATAACAAAGGCTTCTCTTACATTTGTAAACACATTTAATTTAATTTTATTTTTTTTAACATTTTAAAGAAAGAAAGAAGCAAGGAAAGGACTTTATGGAACCAGCCAATACATATAAAGTAGGTGAGCTCTCCTAATTATAATTGATACAGTACATGCATATATTTTCATGTTGACCTTTATGTAACTCTATATGCTGTTCAATATTACAGTCATATATATATTGTAATCTTGAATATCAGAATTCTCATGTATCGATTCTTCAGCTTCTGTTAATAAAAGATGGGCAGGCAGTTTTAAGGAACTATGTAAGCTTCAGTTGGGCAGGATACCTCTTCTGTCAGACATATGCACAGACATAAGAAGAATTTCCCTCAGCTCTTGGTCCAGGCTACAAAGAGGAATCTGCTTTTCCCTTTATGTTCTCAGGTATCCCAAAAGAAAAAGAAATAACACTGCTGAAGAGCCTGTGTTTGATATGCAGCATTACGTGTTAACGTACAGTATATATATCTATATGACAGCGGAAAAGGGGAAGTTTCACTTGAAGTATGCATAAAAATTTTACATATTATGAAACTGTATGTAAATAAGAGTGCACATTTCATGCTGATATACTGCAGGTAAACACTTTTATTAAGATTTACCTACAAGCTATTGCGTCAGTTAAATTGAATCAACGTATTGGAAATGAAATTTGGAAAGCCTTCCCATGCAAAGGGGATTTGAGAAATTTCACCACACATTTTGTACAGTTAAATAATCGGCACCTTTTAGGCCAAATGAACAAGTTAACATACTCTGTTTTAGCTCAGCCATTTTAAAGGCACTTCAAAAATGTGGACAAGCCTTTCTGTAATCCAAGAGCATGCAAGTTACCATGTGATCAGTCAGAGAGGCATGGTAATATTGCTAAGATCTGGAAGGAGCTATATGAATAACAAGGAAGACAAGCTATATGCAGATCAGAGAGACATCTGCATAAGTCCTGAGGGAACTGGATAGACTGAAGCTGCGGGAGTTACTTCATTTTGTGAAGTGTCTATTGCTGCTGGAGCCAGCAGGGATCCCCACAATGGTGCAAAAATAGTGTGGGATGAACATGAGGGAGAAGAGGCCGACAGCAGGAATAACCACAATTAGGTTCAGCCTGCAATTAGACTGGTTTAGCACAAAATGAAACTGCAGAACTATACGACTCTCATTACAGCACTGTCTCAAACCTTCAAGTGCTCGAAGCATAAATGTTCTTGGAGCTCCCATGAAGTAGGGAGGACTTATTTCTGCTTCATCAGAGAAAAACTGTAACACAGAGCAGTACCTTCTCCTCAGTGTCAGCAAAGCTTATAAGAGCCCACTAAAATACAGCGTAGCCAAGTATCTGCAAGCACTACTATTGCTAATGCAGCCTTTACTGATACAGGTCATATTATCTCCTCAAACAAAATAACACCTACCAGCCGAATTTACTGTTTCTGGCCTAGATTAGGACTTCTGCTAACATTAAAAACATACTTGAAGAAATGTATAAATCCTAACCAATGTTAAGGTGTGGTTTCATAGCCACCTGGTACTCATTTAAAGATCTGCCTCACCTGTGTATCGCACTCCCACCCTTCCCCTTATGCTCTGTGTACATATTCCCAATGACATCCTTTGTGTCTCACCAAGTAATTTCAGACCAGACTGTAAGTGAAACAATTTCATAGAATTAGTCATCCTTGGGGTCATCTTTCCCCTAGACTGCTTCATGCCAGAAAGAAGACATCAATAGGGGAGAGTATCCAAGGAGGCTGGGAGGGTGGATTGTGTTTTTCAGAAGCAGTACAAGTTTAAGTAATCTTAAAACCATCATATAACAGCACTGTTATTTTAGCAGTACAAAGTGTTTGGATCAAGCAAGCCTTATTCTTCTGAATATAGCAATTGACAAGTATAATGGATACACTTCGACTTCTCCTCCAGAGAAATAAAATATCTTGTGCAAGGTCCCACAGGATACGTGTGGAAGAGCTGCAAGCAGAGCAGAAATCTTGTGAGCTTTAATTGTTGTGATATATATCCTGCAGAAAGCTTACACTTCTTCTGTTATAAAATGTTTATCACCCCGTATTTCAGTATCTGAGGACTTTTTTGTCATCTTTTTAGAATGTTCATCTCTGAGCAAAGATATTTGTAATAAATACTACAGATGGGGAAATCCAGTGGTGCATCAGACAGCTTACTGAAAGTGCTCTGGTGATAATTTGGGGATTTATTGGTACTCTCTTCTAATTTTGATGCAGAACAATTTTAATTATTTTTTAAATTTATTGTTAGAAAGTTGAATGGCAAACGAGAAGCTCATTCAGCTACTGCGTGATGTGGGATGTGGGATGCATTCCTCTCACATGATAATGAATCACTTGGGGGAAGAACAGCTGCATATGACTCTCATAGCATAATAAACCAAAGGTTCATAAATTCCAGGTGCAACAATTTACGGTGTTAATATGCAGTGGAACAGAGAGTTGATTTTGATTTACAGGATTTTCTGACTAGCCTAGAAAAAGAGTAAGTGGCAACAGAATTTCAAGCTTATTTTTGAAACCAGCTGACCAAGGAAGTCCAGATTGCCGTGTAAATTACATGACTTCCCAGACAGAAAAGAAGTGCTGCGTGTGTAATCACTTACTTTACTAAAAATGCACCATGGCCTTTCTTTTAATCTCATGCTCAATGAGTATGGAGCTAAAATGTTTTCCATCTGCTCTTATTTTCTTCAGATAATGTCACTGAAGTTTCACAGATGGAGGTGCAGACATCAGGAAAAACCTACTTGAGCAAAATGAGAAAACCAACCATTCACAAACAAGTTGGAGAAGGAAACAGTGATACAACAACCATGAATTTTACAGCTCTTTTTTTTTTTTTTTTCCCCAGGTATAGCAGTCACTCTATATTATGTTTGTTTTTTATCAATACATTCTACTGAGTGATTTTTTTCTCCCTACATGCTGGATTCCTTTCATAGTAATTTCTAATACTAGGAATCCATAGTAAATATTCTTCACTGGATAGAAGACAGTTGACTGTTTGTGAGAAGACCAATAGTATCCATGTGCTCATGTGAAGAATTTACTTTCAGTATTCATACCACAGGAAATACTGAAGGAAGTAAAAATTGAACTACTGCTGGCAGTAATTGCCAGAACTTCAGTTCAGGCAACCAGTTTCCAAGTGTCTCAGGATGAACCAACTATAGATTTTAAAATAAAACAACGTTTAAACAATGCTGAGAGATTATTAGTTGAATAATCAGATGTTCACCTCCAGGCTTGCTACAATGGCAATTTTTTTTTTTATTCTGTCATAATTCTTCTAACCCTACATAGACATTCCCTTCTGCTACGTCTTGACATCTGGAAGAAGACATTGTGCAGACATAAACCAGCACATTTAGCTGATAGGGGTTGAAGTGTGGATTTGAATAATCTCAGAAATAGCTCCTTCCAAGTGCCCTAGCACCAGGGCTTGGGGCAAAGAGAGCAGACTGGCAACACTTCCTTTTCTGATGTGTGCTGTAAAAGGAGAAACTTTTTTAAAACTCCAAAAGTTCAGCAGAACTGGTTCTTGTTTCTGCTGCTATTCTTGGCTCCTATTGATGCAGAAAAGAGCCTTGGATATGTTTCAGACTCAGACCTAAGACTTCAGTTTTTTGGAGCAAAAATAGATAAGGTATTTTAATACTCCACTGTGTAATTCTGTGTCATAAATGCTTCTGCTGGAAGCTTATGGCTCTGGAAAAATTGAGAAGCAATCTACTCTGTACGAGGTGGCCACAACTTTATGACTTCCAAATGAAAACACCACCTGCTAATTTGAATAGATGGCTGTGAATGTGATGGATCATATGCAGTACCAGATGGCATTTTGTACTAGACGGCACCTAGATAATACAGAAGGTAGGGGAAACAGCTTGATGTGCTGGCAGCTGCAGAGGAGAGGGAACAGCACTGGTTGTGAAGCTGCAGGTTGCTGTCCTCACTGGATCATCCTGCAAAGCTGGAAAAGGCTGGTGTAGCCAATATCATCTTTCTCACTCCAAAAACCTTTTTCCTCTTTAATTTTTTTTTTTTTCCCTCTCTTGTCAGGCAGGGCGAAAGCTCTGTTTGGTCCTGTCTTTGACTCCACATTGAATCCCAGAATGCGAAGAGCACAGTCTGCCAGACTTGTCACCAGAGCACCCCACTCATCTACAGTGGGCAGCAGGGGCTTTGAGGCTCTTGCATGGGGCCATCCTGTTTTAGGTCTCTCCCCAGACAGGGTCCCCCAGGCTCTTGAGGAGGGAGCTGGGCTACAGTGAGCAGCCAGGTCTGATTTATAAGGGGCCTGCAGGGAGGGCTGAAGACCAAACCAGGGATGACTTGTATACTCAGAGAGCACCTTTTCAAAACTAAAAAAAGAAACAACAAACCAAGAAAACAAAAAAAATTGTGTAGTAACAGTGTTTTGGCCTGACTATTGTCTCTTTTCCCTGCTTCCATTGTTGATAAAGTTCCCCAAGGTACCGTTCAACAAATGCAAATGAGCACTGTGCAGCTGTGCTCTTCTGTCCCTCCATGCTTCTTATGCTTGCTTTGGTGTGACTGATTGGTAAAGAAGTTGGGTAAACAAGCTACACGCCAGCTGAAATTTCCCTTTCATCACAGATATTCCCAGCTGGACAGATGCTGCCAGAAGCTGACTATTTTATGCTGCCTAGGCAAAGTAATGGAACTGATTCAGTGGAAGGGATATTGGCCTACATATTTGCTATTTAAATAGCTTTCAAATTTAAAGGGATGAATGAATAAAAAGTAAGCAATGTAAAATAATTTCATGTTACTAGGAGACCTCAGTGTGTGGAAGAGATAGTGAGGATATAGTTTATTCAATTGACAAAAAATTTCAAAGACTGCATGAATAGCAAAATATAGTGTCTGCAATTCCCAGACTTCACTCTAGGACATTATTTTGATAAATGACAATGCTCTTTAGATAAAATATTGACTATTTTAAGTTCAATATATAGTCACTACAGAAGTTGTTACTGGTAGAAAGTTAAGTTCTTAGTTATTTTTGATGAAAATGGATATAGAACAAGACTGGACATAATGGCAGACCATTATTGGAACATCTGATATTCAGACTATTAGAGTGAAGATATATTTATGGTTATCTTTTTACATATATTTCAAGTTCCATTTCTAAATTCTTTAAGAAACAAACAAACAAACAAACATGTTGGATTGGCTAGACTGATTAAAACTGTCAAATTCCATAGCTATCCCATTTTTTCCCCCTATTTTATTACAAATTCACACAACTAATTGTTCAGCAAGCATGCGATAACTGAGATTCACCTGAAAAAGACAACCTTCTAAAGCATAAAATACCACCATTCTCAGTATCTCTTGAATTTATTACTACTTCTTCTGTCAATGTGCTGGTAATTCATGTCCACCCTTCACAGTTTTTTGTTTTTTTTTTTTTTTTTGCAAATGCATCAATGCAAAACATGTGAACTAGCATCTCTTTAATTTAGTAAACATTTATTGTAAAGCAACCTGAGCACTACGACAATTTCCAGCACTTAGAATTCAACCGAAAAGGGGCTGCACGAGATTTTACAAAGTAAAAAAAGGGAAGTCATGCCTGAGTTCAAGAGCATTTAGAAAAAATAAAAATAGTTGAAAAGGAAAAAATGGAATTATAACTTAAATAGATTAAGAATTAAATATTGATTCAAACTTCTGATTTATAACATTTTCCTCTAAAAGGCTATTTATAAGGGAAGGGGTACTACAAGGAAGAGAGATGTGAGACTCACATGTGTCAGAAAAGGGTTAGTACTGGGATATTAAAATTGTGTAATTAAAAAGGAATCTCCAGTACATTTATTTTTTGCAGGGGTTGGCATCTTCAATTACTAGTAGACTCCATTTTTGGCAGTTCTCTGTAATAAAGATTATTGACTGCTAAATAAAAAGTAAGAGAAAAATATTAATATGATGATAACATTGCCACAGATAGCTCATGTGCAGAAAACCCTTAGCATAGTTTTTGCAACAAAATATCGTGGGATATCTCACTACTTTCTGCTGGAGGTGACCTCCCAGCTGAAGGGCCACGATGCTGCGTCACCTGGCTGCCAGATGGCAGAACATTGGACAAATCGCCTCTGTTCCTCCTCCAAGTCTCTCTAGGAGGTCTTCCTTCCCACCAAGGCCAATCCCAGGGACACTGGCCTGCACATACTGCCCTCTGGCAGTGAGGAAGAAAAGTACACGAGGCAGATACTTGAAATCAGCCCCAGCCCCTCAAGGTAACGGGGCAGTCAGACCTGGAGTTAATGTCATCACACCTCACATCTCCACTCTGCTTCCAGTTTGAATCACAAGCAACATCGATTGCTTTCACAGATAATTAAATTAAATTTAAAAAAAAAAAAAAAAAAGAAAAAAGAAAAAAAAGAGTTCTGTACCAGCAGATAAAAACAGGAAGGAAGAAAAAAAGATTCATACTTTTCATGGTTCACTTTGCTTAGTCATTAATTCATTGCTTAGCTCAGTTTTTATAGAAGCATGGAGTCACCAAGGTTGGAAAAAACCTCTAAGATCATCTAGTCCAACTGCCACCTACCATCAGTATTTCCCCTCTAAACCATGCCTCTTGGTATAGCATCTAAAGATTTCTTGAACATCTTCAGGGACAGTGACTCAACCACCTCCCTGGGCAACCTGTTTCAGAGACGGAACACTCTTTCCGAGAAGATGTTCTTCCTAATATCCAGACTGAACTTCTCCTGTCACAACTTGAGGCCATTCCCCCTATTCCTACAGTGGGAGAAAAGGCTGACACCCACCTCACCACAGTCTCCACGTAGTTGTAGAAAGGAACAACCTCTCCCGTAAGCCTCCTCTTCTCTAGACTAAACAAGCCCAGTGCCCTCAGCTTCTCCCCATAAGACTGTTGCTCCAGACCTATCACCAGTTTCACTGTCTTCCTCTGGACACACTCCAGGGTCTTGATGTCTTTCTTGTTGTGAGGGGCTCAAAACCGAGAACAGTACTAAAGGTGCAGCCTCACCAGCATTGAGTAGAGAGGGACAGTCACTTCCCTGCTGCTTTTGGCAACACTATTTCTTATACAAGTCAAGATTGGCTGTCTAGGCTACCCAGGCACAGTGCTGGTTCATGTTTAATCAAGCATCAACCAGCGCTCCCAGGACCATTCCTTCCATATAGTCTTCCAGCCACTCTGCCCCAAGCCTTTGGTGTTGCCTGGGGTTGTTGTGGCCAAAGTGCAGGTCCTGGCACTTTGTCTTGATCTTCATCCCATTGGTCTCAGCCTAACTATCCATCCTGTCCAGATCTGTCTGTAGAGCCTTTCTATCCCCAGGCAGATCAACACTTCCCACTAATGTGGTGTCGCATGCAAACTTACTGAGGGTGAACTTAATTCCCTTGTCCAGGTCATCAATAAAGATATTATACAGGACAGGCCCCAATTCTGCCCCCTGATTTAACCCCATTCACCACCACTCTCTGGGCCTGGACATCCACCCACTTCTTTACCCAGCAAAGATACTCCTGCCCAAGCTATGGGCTGACAGCTTCCCCAGAAGAATACTGTGGCAGACAGTGTCAAAGGCTTTGATGAATTTTAGGTAGACTATATCAATAACCTTTCCCTCATCCACCAAGCAGGTCACTCAATCATAGAAAGAGATCAGGTTGGTCAACCAGGACCATCATGAACACATGCTGGCTAGGCCTGATCTCCCACTTATCCTGCAAATGGTATGCGATCTCACTCAATATGATCTGTTACATAACCTATCCTGGCACTGAGGTAAGGCTGACAGGTCTGTAGTTCCCTGAATCCTCCTTATAACCCTTCTTGTAGATCAGTGTGACTGGAGGCACTCACACTGGCAAGCCTCCAATCCGAATATTTTGGATTCTTCCCTTAGCTCTTTCACATCTCAAGTTTAGTTTAGTTCAGTTTACTTCTTATCTCATTGCCTCTTTAGTAAACATGTCTTTGCAGACCTTCCACTGCACTCGGAGGCATAAGAAGTTGTTCACAGAATCATGGCATATCCTGAGAAAGAAGGGATCCAAAGGATCACTGAGTCCAACTCCTGACTTCACACAGGACCACCCAAAAAATCAGTATTTCATATTAAGCAGTATTTCTGAGATCATTGTCCAAACATTTCTTGAACTCTGGCAGCTTTGTTCCATGACCACTGCTCTGGGGAGTTTATTCCAGTACCCAATTGTGCTTTCAGTGAGGAACCTTTTCCTAAGATGGTTGCTATTAAGAATGACTACCTCCAGTAGTCAAGACAACTGTCCTGAAAAGGTGCGCATGCTTATCCTTTAATGTACTGAATTAAAGTAGGAGTTTCAACACTGAGAAAACACAGACTGCTCCAGGTGCCACTACTAGGCAAAGGGAGTCAAGTTGGTATCCAACCAGCAGGGCAGTATTGGGGCAGATTTTATATTGCCACCATGTGGCAAGATGGAATGGTTGTGCCCTGCTTCAGTGAACCATGCTGGTGTACAGTTCTAGCCCACAAAACAGAATACAGATTAATTCTTCAAACAAACAGTCACAGTGTAAATCAATGCCTATATTATTTCAGTTCTTTTCACATTCTGGAGGCTCTGAAGTAAGGGCCTTCAGCTTTATAGATCTGTAGAGCAGATGCTTTTCAAGAAATTTAAGGGTTAAACCATCTTGCCTCTGCATTATTGAAGCATAAAGAGCATCACCCAAAAGCGTGGAGGTCTGAAATATGTACTGCGAATAAAACAATTCAGTCACAACATTACCCATCTTAAAAATTCTCTGCCTCTTCCAAATCATAGCAGATTCCAAAAAGAAACAAGTTTCAGACTCTGTAAAATACGGTTCATGATCTGCTTCATGACATATAAAAGTAAAAAAACACAACAGTTTATGCTGTAAGTCAACGTCTAGAAAGAATAATGAACTTACAGCAAGACGTGCCGCCCTCAGAAACTGTGCAGTTCTTAGTTGTCCAAAAAACTGGCAGGGTGTCATCTCATTTTTCCATTCTGATAGAAGCGGACAGACGATTAAAATTAACAGAAGAAAAATCTTTAGAACAGATGTGACTCAGAGCTCAAACCAGAGACAGATCAGTTATCTTGTGACATGCTGGAAAGGCTGGTAAATAGTGGTATGTTAAACCACCATCTAGTGCACGAACTTGTAAAAAACTGACATTCTCCAGAACTATCTGCCTCAGCCCAGTATCCTCCTCAGAACATCATTTATGCTGTGCTTATCTTTGTTAGGCTTGTGGAATCCAATAAATATCTCAAAAGAAAATTTATAGGGCATCAAAGTAATAAATATCCTTCAACACCAGTTGTACATACATACCTTTCTTCCCAGCTAAACTCTTCTCAGTTAGACAAATGGCTTGTAAGCACTGATGTCCTATTTACTGTTGAAGTCAGTTCAAGCGCAAAGCTGAATTTTAGGATTAAACCTGTCCATTACAGAGGTTGCTGTAGCAACAGCTACGTTTTAAAACTGAAATGTTAGTTTTACAATGGTCTTTTTCATTTTCTGATCATATCCAGTAACCATTTCATTGGGTTGAATGTTTGGGATATGCCCAGAGGTGATTTAATTTCAGTAATTTACATAGCAGCTTATCTAGTGACCCTAAGTTCTGTTTTTTATTGAAAACAATGCATTATAGCCCTAACTTGTGCATGTCAACCTCATTTGTGTGATATATTTTGATTAAACGTTTTATTTAGAATCAAAGAATTTAAACTTAGCTTGTTTTATAGATCTCAAGCATAAAACCAAGTATGAAGAAGAAACAGAGAGTTCCAAGTCCATTTTTCTTCTGACTGAAGAGTCCTAGCCAGTTCAGATGCTTCCTAGAAAAACAAGTAGCTTCACTACTGATCACATTTCAGACTTTGCCATTTAGCTCTGCATCACATTTCAGTACTTTTGTTGCATAAAAACCTCTTTGTGTTATAAACGCACCACTAACAGTTCTCTCACACACCACTGAAACACGAAGGTTCCAGATGCTGTATCAACAAGTTTGTCTAGGCTGTCTAACTGAGAAGTATAACATTCAGGAGAGTTTACTGGCATTTAAAACTTGCAAAACCACAATGATGCAAACGGCAGCAACTCTCCCAGACATTCCCAGTCAAGGTCATCATGGGCAGTCCCCATTGTGCCAGTTGGATTTGGTATGAAGCAATCTTGAATACATTTAGCTGCTTCCATTCTCTCTCTCCTCTTCCCCTTCATTTCCCCTCTTTCTCCTACAGACACGCTCCAAAATCCATGGCTGGCCAGCTGTTGGAAAGGCACAGCCAACACAGCCAGGTATGCTCCTGCCATGGCGGCCTTCTCTGCCACAGGCCATGAAGCTATTGGCAGCACTCACAGGGCTGACAAGCTGTTGCACAGGTCTGTCACCCATCTAACACCAGTGAAGCGGTACTACCAGCATCCCAAATCCTGCTGTAAGATGCTGAGATGCCTGTGCTTGTGAGCCTGCTGCCAACATTTGTGTTGCTACCACCTGGGAAGAGGGAAGGGCAGAAGCGTTTCTTGCTGCATCCCTCGGAGCAACATCAACCTCATTATTTTTCAATGAGAGGAACATCAAGAAGAATGATGCCACCCAACCTAATTATTTTATCAATCTTTGAATTGGATTGTTAATTATATTCTTCTTAAGTGCTTTTCATTTCAGATTGAATGTTATTTTTAAAATACATTTTGCTGATAATATTTTACATTATGCTTCTTCAAGATGACTGGTTATAGCAGATCTATTAATAACTTCTTAATGAAGTGAGAGTTTCTTAATATGTCTTAGTCTGAGCTGTGCAAAAATTTCAGTGTGAGAGTAATTAATTTAGAAGCTTCAGATATGGTTTTTCATTTAAATAAGATTGAGTGATCTGAGATTCGGGCATCTGCACAGATTTCTACTTTAAAAGGAATTTTACAATATCAGATATAACAATAGTAGGTTTCTTGCCTATTGTTTATTTACCTTGAAGAAACAGAAGCTGTCCATTAAAAGGATGTATTCTTATTTCTTTTTGTCAGGAACATGTTCACAATGTTCTCACTCTTCCGTTTCTTTCCCCTGAACAATGCTCTAGACATTGCTGATACGCAGCTATGGCATTCACAGGCATATTAAAGTTATTTACAAAATTGTTGGAGGCAGTTACAGTCTGGAGTACATGTCCCAGAATATATTGCCTTTAGAAACACAAGTTACAAAGTCATTTCCTCTAGTTTAATCAGAGCCCTGAGATGTTTCGAATGGCATTGTATAAACAAAGCAAAATATTAAACAACATCCTCCTTGTTTCCCTCAGCAAATGAATAACCCTGCGTTTCCCAAGGGAGAAAAGCTCCATAAGACCTGAAAGAAAATGAAGTTAAAGGATTACAGTATGACCTTGGAAGAAAAACTGCAATCAGGGTATTGCCACATTTCATTTCATCTTCAATTAAAAAAATCTTGAAAACTGGTGCTTTCTGGTTCACAGAGGAGTGCTTGATATTTAAAAATAAATCTGCATCCCATTTTGATCTGTTCAATGGAAATATTATCACCACAGTCTATTAATTTAGATATCTGATCTGTATTGTGAGAGGAAAAACCACTTTGCTTCTTCCTTAAAAGATGGTTTTATCAGATGATAGAAAAAAAATGTCAAGGGAAGAAAAGAAAGCTCTACAGATAAATTGAAAGAGCCTTCCAAGAAAGCTCATGTGTAAAAATAGTTTCTGGAAACAGCAAACCCCACAGGTTTCAGCTCGTTTCACTAGATTCAGCCTAATGCACACTCTCGCATCAATGCAAACAAAAGAGGAAAAAAAAAAAAACGGAATAAAACTCTTTAGCTCAGGTGTGTGACCCATCAGTTCATTCTTTCTGAAATCAGCATGTTTCCAAAGGCATTTTTCTCATTAAGAAAATGTTGAGTGGGTTGCTTCATATTCTTAAGAATATTCTTCATGTCATAAATGGAAGGGCAAGAATCACATGGTGCAGCATAGTTTTTGTTTTTTTGGGGAAGAGAAAATCTGGCAGAACAGTACAGGAAAAATTGTAAATAAAATTTTCCTTTTCTAAAATTTATTACTTGTAGTGGCTCTAAATGAACTTACAATGGATTGGGGGGGGGAGAAGGGGGGAATGGCAGATTCCTGCTGCTGTTAAAATTCCAGATAACAGCAGATCCTGCTGCTGTTAAAATTCCCTGCATTTCTTCTTTAAGGTAGAGATAAATTTATTCTTTGTATATTAAAAAAAGATAAAATATACTGTTGTAGAAAGATAAACAAGTCAGAGTTAATAATTAAAAGCTTTGGCTTCAAGACCACTGATCTGTCAGCTTCTGTTCTTGTCAAAAGTCAGAGGTGAAGTTGCAGTACACACAAAAGATAAACAAGCTAAGTTGCAAGACCACAGCTTTCTGATCACGCAAATTTTCACCCACAGTTAATTTTGAATTAATGGCAATTATCATTCTTGTTTATGTCCTTGAAGTTGAGCTGTGCATTTACTGATATATCCCACCTAAGGATGTCTAAGTGCAGTGCTACTATATATATATATATATAAATATATATACGCACTGTCTTATCAAAAGATGTTTTCTATGTAGGGGAATAGTAGATCATCAGGTTTTGCAGTCCTTCTTGAAAACACTATTTAAGACAGGACCAGTAAATTTTTCCCTTTAGGAAAAGCTGCCAAGTCCCTAATCCCAGGTGATCTATGAAGAATGGTAATCCTAGGGTCACAGAATTACAGAATGGCTTGGGTTGGAAGGAACCTCAAGCATCATGAAGTTCCAGCCCCCTTGTCATAGGCAGGGCCAACAACTTCCGGATCTGGTACTAGACAAGGTTGCCCAGGGCCCTATCCAACCTGGTCTTGAATGATCTGTACTATGTCACATGCACAACTCAGTAGGATTTCTACTTACTGCCTTTGCTACAGCCAGCTGGAAGTGCCTAGATGAGATCTTCCCTAATGATTCCTGTGTGGCTTTATGACCACCTGAAAGAGAAAAAGCAGTCATGTGAACTAAATCTACTACCACTTTTTCAAACTGAACAGCCCCTGGCAGCTTCCTCTGTACATGAGTATGCACTCAAGAAACAGTAATCTGTTTTGCAGATTCCTGATTCAAGAGCTCAAACGTGCTTAAAAAGTTAAGTAAATGTTCACTCCTCTATATTAAAAAAAAAAGCTATTCTACAGAGAAAAGCTCATCTCCTCCACGCATGTGTCTATTCACTATCTGTATAGGCACCAGTGAGTCATACAGCAATTCTCTAAATTATACAGAGTACCTTACAAAATTGTTTAGTCCAATTGCAGGTGAAATGTTTTCCTTCCTGCCTCAGATAGCAAATAACTTACTGTAACACATCTGCGCACACACAAGGCCTTTTCTGTACACTGTATGCAAATCTTTCTGAAGCCTCTTGCCCAGTGACTGTTACACATTAATGCTGTAGAGTGACTTCATTTGCATTCAAAACAGATAGCAGAGAGCATCACTAAGCAGCACTTAGAAAGATTAACTTTTTTTTTTCTAGATTTCAAGGAAAAAAAAATTTGCTGTGTGCACATGAAAGATTTCTGTGCACTTAAGCTGTTTTCTGGGCCTGGAGCAGAAACTTGGACAGATGTAAGCAGGGCTATTACTCTTGTCATTAAAGAGCTGTCTTAGCATTTATACAGTGATGGGTGACTCACAGCACTTAGATGTCATAGGTAGGTTACAGCAGATGAAATGTAGTTCTCTATAGTGGCCTTTTAGGACATCAAGTATATGACTGAAATAATTGAAAGCAATTGGCCCCCAGTAGTGACATTTCTTTCCCTGACTAGAAAGAGAAATCTGTAAACATCTCAAGTAAATAGGATGAATTCTGACTGATTGCATAAAGGTGTTCTTATTTTTTGAAGGTCCTTCCATAACCTTTTATTACCTTGCACTTGTCTTTATACTTAATGCCAACCTGAGTGTGCTGCCTGGTTACCTCTGGATACCTCTGAATACTGGAGACTGAGTACCTTCACTGGCCTTGTTCTCCTCCAGCAGTAATTATCCCAGGTGGTTCAAAAACAAAAAGTACGAATGTAGCCTCTAGCAAGTTCAGTGTCTTTTTCAGAAACTCTTGGGCAAACAAGAATTTCAGAAATGTTGTCCTGGAGCCATTTTAAATCTTCCCAGTTACTGTCAAAATAGTATATTCTATTTTAATATAGTTACTTGAAATGAGTGGACAAAAGAAATAATTTCTTTTAGTCAAATGTCAAAATATGGCAATTTTTATTAATACCTAGTGTGAAAATTAAGATAGTGGTAAAAGGCTCTTCTATATGTCTCTGAGGATAAAAAACCCACTTCAGTAATTGCAGAGTACATGAGGTATTCTCTTTGTGACCTCTTCATAGACATTTGTGAATTACCAGTTATTTTGCGGCTTCAGCACCTGTCCTCAACAATATTATGGAAGGAATACTATTTCTAACCCCTCTGGTGTCATGGTGACTCAGCACGTAGAAGGAATGGAATCAAGATGAGTTTTGGGTATTCCTTCAAACGGTAATATAAGGGTTAACTTGAAGCACAACGCAGTTTGAGAAACTATTGGTATACAGTAATTCAATACATAAGTAGAAGTCATCTTTCTCATCAGAAGTGGGTGACTATCACTGAATGACAGAATTGTCGGGGTTTGAAGGGACCTACAGAGATAATCTAGTCCAACTTCCCTTCCAAAGCAGGCTTCCTACAGCAGGCTGCACAGGTAGGCGTCCAGGTGGATCTTGAATATCTCTAGAAAAGGAGGCTCCACAATCTCCCTGGGCAGCCTGTTCCAGTGCTCCATCAACTTCACTGTGAAGAAGTTCTTATGCACATTTGTGTGGAACTCCCTATGCTTCAGTTTGTGGCCATTTCCCCTTGTCCTATTACCATGTACTACTGGTGGTGCATCAGGCTAATTCAGAAATACCCCAATAAAAGGACTTCTTTTTAAGTTAAACCAGTAGTGACAAGGTTACTTCAATAGTCTCTTGGTTAAAATCTCATCTGAAATTAGCGGACAAGATCTACTGCAATCTACTCCCCATGGATTTTGCCCTTAGCAATGGACCTGGCCCTCAGCATTTCTAGCATAATGGCAAACTGTATATTCAAACCCGTTGTGTGAGGTAATCCCAAGCTTTGTTTTCACAGTATAATAGTGTCACAAGGAGAAAAGTTTTCCCATGGTATCTCAAGCAGAACACCAGCGTACCTGCAGTAAGAGCAGGACGGAGTTCATAACAGGATAAGCTACATAAAAACAAAGAGTACTGCTAGGATTATTCTGTCCAGGGTTCACTTTTCCTGAGTGTCCTATTGCAAAGCAAAAAAAATCCTCACTCTTGTGTTTGCAGGATTTTTTTATTATTATTATTATTTTTTTTTTTTTAAATTACGGCCCAGAAGTGAATCGTCAAGTACCTTTACACCAATCTAGGAGCTTCTGGTAGCTCTGAAGTCAGAGACTATCTGAGGTAAGGGGAATTAAATAGATATATTCACCAGTACTGTTCAATGAAGACTTACATACTAGCTCACATGATTGATTTGGGGAGCTGCCTTTCTATTAGTCTGGATATCAATAAAACAAAATGCATTCTGATACAGGGGCCTCCTAATGCCTTCTCCTAGTGGTTCCTCAACGGATCCAACGTTTGAGAGAATGCAATCAATACCATAGCATATGAAGTTGGAATTTTCAAAATACTTCTCTTATTTAGGAGGATGCTTTTCACACAAAGGGTGGTGACACACTGGAACAGGTTGCCCAAGGAAGCTGTGGATGCCCCATCCCTGGAGGCATTCAAGGCCAGGCTGGATGTGGCTCTGGGCAGCCTGGTCTGCTGGTCGGCGATCCTGCACATAGCAGGGGGGTTGAAACCAGGTGATCATTGTGGTCCTTTTCAATCCTGGCCATTCTGTGATTCTATGATTCTATAATTCTATGATTTCCTGTGAAATAGTTTTACAGTCTTTTTGCTTTGATTTCAGCGCACAGTTCCTATCACTGATAGAACAGATCTTTAGTTAATTCTTTTTTAATTAATTAAATTAATTCTTTTTGACCAAGTCTTTTCTTAATCAGTGTTTTGTTAAATTAAACATAGGTGCTTTAAGGTAACCATTTCCTCTGAAGGTAAGCAAAATATGTGAGAACTGCTCTGAAAGTAATGCCTCCTACTCTATTATGTTGATCCACAATGTCCGAGGTGGATGTTGGTGGCATGGCAAGCAGTAGAGGTAGAAACTTCCCACAAATATCCCGTTACATGCTGTTGTTGTGACACAAATGGTAGTAAAGGGGCACTGACATGGGAGTGTGTATGAAGCAAAAGTGTGTCACTGAACTTCTTCATGCAAAAAATGGCACCCACTGATGTTCATTAACAGTAACAGTGGGTCAGCTCCACTGCTGCAGATTTTTAGGAGTGAAAAATGCTGTTGAAAATGCACAGCTCATGGAGGTGACTGTGCTGAAAAACAGTGTTTTGTATCTGAAAATTTGCACTTTGAAACTGTTATTGTGCTCTTTGTATGTATTGTAGTTTCCATGGAAATAAATAGGAGGCCTTACTTTCAGAGCAGCCTCTGTATTTCTAATTTTGTATTCTCTAAAGAGCTCGCGGTATTTTTATTGAAGTTCATATTTGAAAAGAAATAGTCATGAATTTGATAGCTTAGGTTATACACTTACCCAGGTGAATACATGTCCAGCACATACCACCTCAGATAACCTTTGATTTCTGAGTTACAAAGGATTTTATGTAGATTGATGAAAAATATGTAATTATTGACTCACTGGCCACAAATATTAAAATGAAATTCTTATAGAACCTGATTATAGATAAATGTGGTATTATTATAATTTTGCATGAGATGTGGGGATATGGAAAAAAATAAAAATATCCACCCAAAACAAAAAAAAAACTTTCAGTGATGTACTGATGAGCTAAAAGAATCTAGTTGTATAGAGCCAAAGTATTATTTCTCAGTTACATTGTTTTGAAGAAGTTTTTACATTCAGAATAAAAATTCCTAAATCATTTGAAGAATGAGAAGTTAAAAAATTGCAAAACCTAAGAGAAAGCCTAAAGCAAACACTAAAATTGATGGAGCAATTAAAGCTTTCTGCCTTTGCCAAATTACAGGTCAAGTTGTGAGGATAAGATTTTGTTTGTATTATAGGAAAATAGGCATCCTAGAGCAAAGACAGTAGATTTCAGTCAGTTAATTGAAGCAAATAGTCCCATATAGCAATTTTTGTTTACTGAAATATCATTATGAAAAGATTCTGGAGCTAAATTCTTCACACAATATATCAAATTCACATTTAGTAGGTAATGCCTGAGAATGGGACACCTGAGAAACATTCACCCCACATTTGCATGAAGCCCAAGAGAACCTTTCTTCATTAAAAGCTGAATTAATCTGGTAAAATATGACTTCTGCTCAGCTACTTCCACTGGAATGAATAAATTTCTTATTAATTCCTGACATCTTTCTCATTGCAGTGGTGGATTTTTCAAACAAAGCAAAGGGTTTTTTTCAATAAATGTGGAAAAAATCCTGGTAAGCACTGTCAGGAGAACATATTTTGGGAGAACATTGGTTAATCAGTAGTTGTCAAAGTTAATTTTCCTTCCTTAATATGAACTCTATATGTATTCCTTTTGACAAAATAAATAAATAAATAAATAAATAAATAAAACAGCTGATTTCTACCAGAGCCTTAAGACTTTGAAACAAGCATCTTTTGAAGGTGCAGCTGCCTTCTCTACCTAAGGCCTGATGATTTCCTAATGGAAAAGACTGGACCATGCTGATTCCCCTCAAAACTTTGATAGCACTGGAGCTGTAATAAATATTAAACAAATTTCATATAGAAGCAAAAGATCAGAGATACTCATACCCCTTCTCCTCCACAATTACAGAAGTTTCTGGGCTTCTCAAATAAGGAAGAACAAAGTATAGGATACAAAGAAGCAGGTAAGTAAAAGATGAGGGAAAACAGTAAGTAACAGTGAGGGAAAAGCAAAGAAGTGTAGGTTTTTTTTTGTTTTGTTTTGGTTTTTCCCCTATATGCGTATGGGAATCATCTTTTTAGTATTTTCTTGAAGGAAAACACCAAACTACGAATGCTAAGTCAGATTCTGTACCATATTTAGAGTATGCATGTTACAGAACTAAAGACGCCAGAGTTGTCAGTAGCTGATATTTGGTTCAACAGAGAGATAGACAAAAGAATATCTACTTCTAGGAACTGACTGATATGCAAGTGCAAGTGATGGATAAAGCAAAGAGGGAAAGATTGCAGTGGGAGTTGCTTCACTGATATTGCACATTTTAGGATGAGAAACACCAACAAAACCAGATGTGTTTTTCCCCATCTGGATAAAGTCACCCCAAAACGCCCATACTCCCACAGGAAACAGGTAATCTGCCAGAAAGGAGGGATATGAAGCACAACATGTTTTACATTTTGCGTGTGGATAACCTCAAGTAGGATAATCTGTGGATAACCAAAAGCAAATTAGAGAGGGAAATCCTGGGGGAAATGAACAGCAGATTCATTTTTCAGCACTTCACAACAATGGTCGTTGATTGTCTTGGAGATGCTGGCTGTCTCAAGCCAACCATGCAATGTCATCATCTGGTTCTTTCATTTCTCTTTGCAGTATCTGATCATACTATATCTAGTCAACATTACTGCTGCTGTTGTTACATGGGCCTGGCTGAAATGAGCATGTGTATGTATTTAGCAGAGGAGATGAGAACAAGTTTTGTGCTGACTGCAACTCAGATACAAAACCCATTAAACAGGCTCCTTGCTTCAGAGTAATCTCTAAGAAATTTGTGGCTATTACATATTCATATCAATATCTGAATTGTGATGGCTGGGATTCCAAAATTAACTAGTGATTTTCAGTTACATTCCCAACATCTTTACCAACAACAGAAAAGAGCAATTGTTTATGAAACAGATGTAGATTTTTGGGTAGTATAAAACTGAAATATCTCTTTATATTAGGTAACTTGATATAGTATTGTATGAGCAAGACAGTGCTATGACAGAACTAAAACATAAACAAGAAGTTGTTTCTTATATTTTCCTTCACACCCAATAATTTGGATTGCCAGTTTTCATCTTGTTTTGTGCCCTGTATGACCTAAGAAAGGCAGATGAACAAAAGAGTGAAACATATGTAGCAGTTAAGCTGGCTTGTAGCATGGTTTCAGGCCTAACTGAATTATTTTCCAGTGCTGCAGCACGTCTCTTCTATGAAGAGGAATATTAGAGAAAATGAAATGGCTAATGGCCTATTTTCGTATCCAGGAAAAAATTATCTGATTGAAAAAGATAAGCAAGAAAGAAACTTACTGCTTACCTCTAAAGTCGTAAATAATTCCTGCAAATGAAAGTCTACTGGCAGCGCACCTTGAAGATATTTTCAAATACCTTATCCTATAACATTTACTCTGAAATATATTATACTGCAGCCAACAATATTAAAGGGTTAAAAGTATTAGCTTCTCTTAAGTTTCCTGGTATCTTATTTGTATTTCCTGTTAAGAGTGGGACAGGATAGGAATACCCATATAATGCTCCGTATGCTGAAGAAATGACATGAGTAACAGCAAAACACAAATTCAAATTTTGCTTTCTTTTCTCCATAAAACTGAGATTGTCTGAACAACAGACAGCACAGAGAGCTGTGGATATTCCAGGTTAAGTTATTCCTTTCCTATGCTAAAATTGTTGTTAAGAATTATGGAGGCCTTTAACATACATACATGCTTCTATCTTCTATGACCACATCAAATTATTCCCCAGGTATTTGGTCTGCCAGACATAGAATTGATGGGAGGTTTACTTTAAAGTTAGCAAAACTTCTCATGTTGCTACAGCATTTTGTTTAAGAGCAGAAAAAGAAACCTTAAGGTATTGCTTCTTCATGTTTGAATCACGTGATGCTAGTACAGTACAGAATGCTTAAATGAATGCTCCAATAGACTTTTGACACACTTTTTTTGTTACAGGATAGGTAAGGAATTTGCTTAGATTCACACCAGCTTGAACTACTGTAGTCTTGTCCTGTGGTAGTCAAGCAACAGTTATCTGTGGTTAAGTATACAAGCCCATGCTTTCTTATATCACAAAGTTTGATTTATGATGAATTTATATCATGATTTAAACCAAAACAAAACAAGCTGCAAAAAAATGCCTGGGCCATATTTAGGAATGTCTGCTGAAGGGATCCTGGAGTGGCTTGAAATTCTACAAAAAATTTACTCTGCACTTAGAGGCTGAAGGGTCATCTTCTCTCCCACCATTCAGGCAGTGGATATTGCTGAGACTGCTATCATAGATCTAACTTCGGCTAGAGAAATCTGGTCTCCAGTTAGCACCAGCAGTGTGGAAGTTAGAACCAGCTGCTAAATCTGCTTGAAGAAGATGTTAAGTCAGGCAGCAATGAACTTCATGCTGTCATTGTTATATACCTATCACCATATCCATTCAACCCATTTAAACTTAGTGGGCTTATCAATTGTTGGAACTGTAGTGCACGCACGACTTTACATTTTTACCACTCTCAACAATCCAAGATCAGAAATTAAGCAATGAGGAGCAAGAAACTTCCACCACTGCTTCTCACAACACACTATGATCCTAGAACACCATGGCAACTTGACCAGGACAGACAAATGAAAAATTCACTCAGAGAAGTCTGATGATGCAACCATGCTCAGAATAACACTCAGGTATTCCATATTTCTGCTCAGTTTTGCGAACCAGCCGCAGACATGTAAAACAAGCAGAAAATGACAAAGAGAAAAACATAGCACAGGGAGGGCTCACATCTTCTGTCATCATTTGAGAAGAGCATTTCCTTGTGATATACAAGCATCTGGGAAAATAACACATCTTTTTCCTGAAAAGCTTTTCACCTAGAAAGCTAAGATAGGAAAAGACAGGGAGAACAAAAAAAGCAGAGAGGTGAAGTGATTTACACAAGGAAGTAGCAACAGTTTTGTTCCCTATACATTTTAAACTTGCTATTTCTGTTTTAGACTGGAGAGTTGTATGCACATAACTTCAAGTAAGGTTATGCAAGAATCAAAACATTTGTTGGGCTTACAAACACCATATCCACAGCTTCCCGCATGAATCAAGTGCCTATTAAGACCCTGGAGAGATATTACCAGGGGATGAAGTTATTCCGTGACTTGGAACTTTTTTGGAAAACAAACCTAACCTTTCAAGATATTCTGAGTGTAGAGGTAGGGGTTATTTACAGGTCTTAATGTCCAAACTGCAGTGAATAAGAAAACTAAAACTGCCCAAAGGAGATGGGAGTACTCTATGGACAGAAGAGAAAGCAGAGTTAAGCTCACTTGTGAAAAACGAACACACTGATAGCACATGCTGAAAGTAATGATTACTTCTATTCCCAGGCTGGGTTTTGCTTTACTGCTATAGGATATGGCAGTCCTGCAGCTATTGTAGTGACAGAGAGTGTGCAGGCACACCTTAAATGAGACAGTTTGGGCACTCATAGGCATTGTAACCAGTAGTAGAGAACTCAGCATGAATCAATCTCCTTAGTATTTACCCAGATTCTCATGTGGGTTTTAGAGTAAAATATGCTCCTTGATCTACCAACATAGAGCTATCAGCAGCTGGAAACCTAGTTTAAAGCTAACTTAGCTATATACACTTGTACTGCTGTCACTGCTTCAGAAAGTTAACTTGACACAAGCTTGACTCTAGAAGGTGTTCAGTTAAGTGCTGTGAAAACTGGAGGCCTTTCAGAGACTCTAAATCAGCTCTTAAAAATCTGGAGAGTTGAAAAAGACAAGGTAAGCTCCTGATTAACAGGAATAACATATAGGAAACTTGATATTGGGATTTTGCTGGATGTTTCAAGCAAAACTGTATAAAACCCCCAAATTATTGTGTAACAGGTCGCAGAACCATTGAATCATCCAAACAGAAAGTATGATATACAACAGTAGATCACAGAATCACAGAATCACAGAACCAAAGAATCATAGAATCATAGAATGGCTTGAGTTAAAAGGAAAATTAAGACCCTCCCACCAGACCAGGGCCACATCCAACCCGGCCTCTGGGCACAGCCTCTCTGGGCAGCTGTGCCAGCACCTCACCACCCTCTTTGTAGGGAAATTCTGCCTAACATCCAACCTAAATCTTCCTTCTTTCAGCTAAAAATTGATCCCTTATGTCCCATTCATATTAGGCTATGAAAAATGTCAGTCTCCTTATTGTTTATAGGCTCCTTTTAAGAACTGGAAAGCCACAATGAGGTCTCCACACAGCCTTCCCTTCTCCAGGCTGAACAAGTACAACTTCCTCAACTTGTCTTCATAGGAGAGGTGCTCCAGCTCTCTGAGCATCTATGGAGCCTCTTCTGGACCCTCTCTAACAGCTCTGTATCTTTTTTGTGCTGGGGGCCCCAGGCCTGGGCAAAGTATCACAGATGGGACCTCCCAAGGGCAGAACAGAAGGGCACAATCAGCAATGCATGAATAAAACTCATGAATCGAGAAGTTTGTAAGATATTTTACACATCTTGAAGAAAAATGAGAACTATAGAAAGAAATAACACTTTTAAGTAGTACTTGGGGTGGGTTGGCAAGGCAGGTATCTATAATTGAGCAGTTCACTAATTAAGAGCCAATTGAGCTTTGCTAGGTGAAACACAAGGTTGCAAGGTTAAACACAGTGAATTTTGCATGAATTGCTGGATAAAGTCAAATTAAGGCAATCAATGGTGACAAAGAGATCTCCAGAGAAAATAGTAGTTTGGTTTTTTTCTTGGTACACATATCAGTAAAAAGAAAATGTTGCCTATTAAGTGGTCATGAGAAGTATCACGAACTTGAAGAACACTGTGTCTATATTCCGTATATTACCTTTTGTTTTATGAGCCAGTTTAAAAAACGCTTCGAATGAAGTGCTTTAGGAGCTACACTGAGCTAGGATTGGTCTGTTTAATGACTCCTGCGGAGCAGGAAAAAAAGAATGAGTCAACAAATGGAGGACAACCAGAATTACAATACATTTTGTACCTATAGATTACTCAAACTTGCAGACAATGCCAGTTTTAGTTTTCAATTGATTTTTACATACTGAAATGCCATTTAGCTACTAGAGGCACCAGACTGTACTGTACCAGACATATTCCCCTATATGAGGTTTTTAAGGCGCTCATTTAAATAGAATTTATTTTGTAACAAACTTCTGAGAAGATATCACATTACTTATAAACCAGAAAACTTGAATAGTAAGAACATAGTTTTTTTGAGTCTTAAACAGTTTTTTTGAGATCATTCAATACGAGACAATAATTTACAACAAATCATAATCAGCATAATTAAAGAATAAGCATTCAATAGGAGCAAGTAACTTTGTCTGGCAAGCTACAAAAAGCCTAACCCATCATTTTGGACTATATTTTCACATTCTCTCTTAAAACACATCAAATAAGCAGGTATTGCAGGATGACTGTGAGGTAAAATAAATAAATAAATAAATAAATAATAGATTAAAATGCCTGCAGTGAACAAGAAAATGCAAAAAAAAAAAAAAAAAAAAAAAAAAATTTAAAATTTGGAAAAAAAAGAGCAATAGATGGGGATTACTCTTTTAAAAGAGCACTTAAACAGAAAGGATGGAGGACCCAATTTCTAAAAATCCAAATACATGTCTTAAGAATGACATTTTATTCCTACAACCTTGTTTCTAAGGGAAAACAGTCAGCCACTGCAAGAGGAAAGTGTGCACTTAAGAAAAGTTCTGCCTACGGATCTTGTTTGAGACAATGGAAATCTTATCAATTTCTTTAGGGAAACCAGAAGCTAGCCTGCCCTGTGGCATAAAAAACAGGTCTCTGGGAAGACTCTGGGTGCCTTGGAAGATCACAGTCATATTTTCTGTGACTGAGTTGCCACAGAGCTTACTTGAGGGATTGTAAGTATTACAGTAGAGGGAAGTTACAGGCAGGAGAAAGAAGAAATAGGAGTTCAAGGGAGGTCTGAGGCTTCCTGAGTTCTTCAGTCAAGGAAGGAACAACCTAGACAGGATCCAGAACAGAGCCAGGAGACACTGAGGCGCATCCTGGGAATGGGAGGCTTCACCACCATGGGGCTCTGAGTGCCTGAGGAGCTGTGTGCTAACAGCCAGGGGGACCATGTCCAGTTTCATCTGATGGGGAGAAGAGGGCTGCTGGGAGGGAAATGGCTGCAAATGATGCCCAAACAGGGCTCGGTTGAGAGCAGAGACTCTCTTGGTACTGCTGGGAAGGGGGGACAAACAAGAACACCTGTGTGGGAGCTTTTCCCAGCAGAAAAACCACTGGGAATCAGTCCTCTGCTCCCTAGTGACTAGGTGTGGCTTCATCCCTTTCTTCCTCTCCTGGTCTCTTGCAGAGCCTCAGTATCTTCCTGGAGGCCTTAGCAGGAGTTCAATCTGTCATCCCCAAGGACAAGTTTCTGGCCATCACCAGTGCCGTGTTCTACCAGGTAAGGGAAGCCTATCCTTGTGTGCACAGCAGTTTCTCTCTTGGCTAAGTCTCTGAAGGACTGCAAAGCTCTGAGCATCTGATGGCTGCCTAGCCTTAGCTCCTGCATGGCCGTGGCTGCTCCAGGGCTCTGCGTGTGCCCAGGGATGCTGTGGGGCAGGCTGTGTTTTGTCTGCATGTCCTCCTCCCAAGAGTACCAAGGGAGATGAGAGCTGTCAGCACAGTTTCTTTTCCATCCTCAATACTGATAGAATTTTTTCAAATAGACTTTGTTCCCACAGCTCTCTGATAACACCAAGCAGCACAGGGAGGCTGACAGAGCAGAGCTGACCCACTGCATCCTGCTGCAGGGTAAGGAGAGGAAATTTGGTGATGCTTGGCAGTGTCCTGGCCAAAACCTCTCTTGCAAACTCTGGAACAAGGGCGAGTTTCTTGGTAATAGTGTGGCATTT
Source organism: Lagopus leucura (assembly GCF_019238085.1). Taxonomy (NCBI): domain Eukaryota; kingdom Metazoa; phylum Chordata; class Aves; order Galliformes; family Phasianidae; genus Lagopus; species Lagopus leucura. Next base: position 65,760,500 of record NW_024962262.1, read on the forward strand.
CCTCCCTGCAGCCCAAATCTGCCCAGAGGAAATGGTCCTGTTTCTGCAGTTGCAGCTGGGCGATGAGTGGGAGGCTGGATGCGTGGCAGCCCTGGGTCTGCTCTGTGCTCTGGCTCGCTCTGATGGTCAGTACCACGGGTCAGGACTTCCAGGGATTCCTTCTGCCACCTGGGTTGTGCCTCCATCTCCAGAAGAGAAGCTTCTGTGCATGTTTTGCGGAGCCTGCAATGACAGAGAAGCTGCCGCAGGTTGCAGAGGCTGTAGAGTGTGTGTGCAATGACCCCAGGACCCAGGTGAGCTGATTTGGAAAAGGAAAGCACTGTCAGGGTGGCGATGCTGATGCCAACACTGACATGCTCAACTGCCTCGTTCCCTACAGCTCCTGTGGCCAAGGCTGCTGCTGTACGTGGTGCCAGCCCAGTACACCGGCATGCTGATCCCGGTCTCCCGCTGCGTCCAAGCCCTGGCCAAGAGAGGGGAGCTGACGGTGCGGGACATGGAAGATCTGGATCCCCATTTCCTCAGCTCCATGTTTCAAGGTAGGAGCAGAAAATCCCCCAGTGAGCTCTGTTGGCCCCTGGTAGCACCCAGACGGTGCACATGGCAGGGCACGGCGTGTCTGCGCCTCACTCAGCACTTCTTTCTCCCTGCAGGCCCACTGCTGACTCCCCAGATACTGCTGGCATGTCTGCTGGTGAGTACATGCTCCAGAGGCTGCTTCCACAAGCCCTAAGGAGCATGGCTGAATGTGCCAGTGCTTGCCTCACCCCTGGGGATGCTGTTCTCTACCCAGGCTTGCAGCACCATGGGCAAAGCTGCTGGCTGCTCCTTGCTGTCCAGGGCAGAGCCAGGCTGCTTCCCTCCTGGAGGAAGTCACTTCCCTTGCTGCAGGAATTACCCTGCTTCTCCTTTCTCTTGCTCAGGTGGTGGCAGGGTGCCCTTTTGCAGGCAGCAAACTCCAAGCCGCTGCCTTGCTTCTCATGCAAAACCTCCACAGCAAGATCCACAGAGCTGTGGGGGCCAAGTGGGCTGCTGAGATCCCCCTGCTGCTGCAGTGCCTAGAAGGTAAAGTATTGGTGGGATGGAGGGACGGAGACATGGAAGGTTGGGAGCAAAAATGCAGCTCTGCAGTGTGGCAGAGGGTAAGTGTTGCCTACAGCCCAGTGCTTGCTCTGCTGCTGTTTCCATTCCAGAGAGACGGCACTGAGCCTGGGGGACCTTTGCCCCAAGGGATCTGCCCATTCCAGTACACGGGTGGGCTATTCAAGTCCCCTGAGACAGCCCTCTTGGAGCCATCAGTTCTGTGCTCCTGTTGGGACAGTGTTTGTGGGGAGGAACAGGTCATTGTGGAGGGGTTCAGGTCCCAGCTTGGCAGTGCCGAGTGCCCAGGCCAAGCCAGGTTTGCAGCAGCTCTTCTTTTATAGCTTGATCCCAAGCAAGGTTTTTTTGCTTCTTGTTGCTGTGCAGGGAAAGATGAGAGCTTCCAGGACTGTGCACAGTGGGAGAATTGTCTGCAGGTACAGCATTATTGGGAGGCGCGGTGCAGAGAAGTGCTTGCCTGCCTCAGGGAGTCCCATGCCCATACGAGCCAGTGAGGGAATGCTGGGGGGAGCTGGCAGAGGGACTGTTGTTTGAGGCACCTCTCCCCAGAAGGCTGCAGCGACTTGGGAATGTGGGAAGAGGCAAAGGGCAAGGGAACATTGGCTTTTCCTGTTCTCCAACAGTTCCTGAGGGCATCACTGAACACCATGGAGCCTGGACCAAGGCCCTGAGCTGCGAGCTGAGCCGGCAGCTGAGCAGCTTTGCCAGCAGCTCTGGAGAAAAGGTAGGTCTCCCCCGGCTCTCCCCAGCGGTGCAGCTGCAGGTGCCCAACTGGGGCTGGGGCTGAGGCTGGTGCTCTGCCCACACGGGCTGCTCACGCTGCTTCCCCAGCCTGCGCCCCCCAGGGGACCTTTGCCTGCAAACTGCTTGGGGGCTGGCTACAGCTCAGCCCTTCAGCTGCTCTCAGCATCTCCCAGGGAGCGTGGGTCCTTCCCACCTGTCCCTCTGCCAGCAGGTCATGCTGCTGCCAAATCCCAGCTTATTCCTTCCCTTTCCACGCAGACCTTCCTGTACAAGGCTCTGGGGACCGTTCTGGGAGCTTGTAAGGAAGTCCTCCATGTGCAAGAGAAGCTGCTGCAGCACCTGGAGGGGGCAAATGCAGAGGAGCCATCTGAGGCCCAGGTGAGCTCTCCTCCCAGATTCTGCCAGCATCCCCGCTCTGTCCCTGGGGCAGAGGGCTTCTCCTGGCCCTGCTCCAGGCCTTTCCATCTCCTCCCTGCTGCTGCTTCCCTCAAGTGAGGACCAGCCCGGCCACTGTGGCTGGCCGCGCCGATGGGTTCAGGCCTGCGCCAACTGCCCCTCGTTCTTTTGTGCAGGGAATGATCTCTCTTGTCAGCCATGCTGCTGACAGCAACTTCCACACAGTCCTGGACACACTCACCATGTTTGCGTCCAGGCTGTGCAAAGGCCGCAATGGGAGGATTTCCAGGCGCAAGAAGGTAAAGTGCTACGGGTTCCCATCTTGGCATTCTTCTGCCTTATTTTCACAGCAGCTCCTGCCCTGGGAGCCCAGGTGCACCGCAGGGCACTGGGGGCTGCTGAGCGAGTGTCTCAAGGCATTTCTCCTCACACAGATGGAGCTGGACAGCGCGAGAGCTCAGGCTACACGCGGCACTCTCATCCTCGCCCATGGCAGCTTGGCACTGCGAGCCTCCAAGGAGCAGCTGCTCGCCCGCCTGGAAGGAGACATTGTGGGCAACATCCTGCTGCTGTACAGCTGCAGCTGCCAGGTGAGAGTTCACAGCGTGCCAGGGTGTCAGAGCGCCCAGCTGCCGCCCCTCCACGTGGGGGGATGCTGAGATGGGCCTTCTCTTTCCAAAGGTCCCTTGGGGAATGGTTTGTGCCCAGATGAAGATCCCAGCCCTTCCCTTAGCGTTGCCCCCCCATGTCCGCCCTTGCAGCCCTTGGCCCTTCCTGCAGTTCAAAGAATGTTCTTCTCTCTTGGCCTCAGGACTTGCAGAACAAGCTTGCGCTGGTGCAGAGCATCACTGACTTCAGCTCTGCCGTCCATGCTGTGGGTGGCTCCATCTGCTTTGACACCTCCTTGAAGAGCAAGCTGCTGGAGATCCTGATGGTGAGTGCCTAGAGACAGGGCTCTCTGCAGAGGAGTTCCGGGCTGTGCCACGAGGCTTGCTCTCCTGGAGCCATGCAGGTCTCCCTCAGCCACACGTCTCCAGCTGGCGGGGACCCTGGGTGCTGGCAGGCAACGGCTGGGCAGTGGGCTAGGTCCACCAACTGTGGAGCTGCTGCATCCTGCAGTGCCTCAGTGGGAAATGTGGGAGTGATGGGGCCGGTGTGTGGCAGCTTTGTCTGTCTCTGGGCCGGGCAGAAGAGCTCTTGCATGCCTCTTACCCACTTTGGCAATGTTTCTTAGAAGTATTACTTGGGCACCTGTGTATCCCCAGTGCCCCTCAAGGTGGTTCTGGCCCTGGAGCAGCTGAGGTAAGGATTGGAGCCTCTGGGATTACCAGGCAGGATGGTGGTCCCCCTTTAGGATAGCTTCTGAAGGTCTGGAGGGGGTAGGGGGTAAGGAGCCACATCTACAGGAGAGACAGCTGGGCTGTTGTGTCCAGCTACGCTGAGGTTCTGGGCAGGGAGAAAGGCCCTGGTGCTCCTGTCCCCAGGCGAGGAAGAGAAGGGAGACCTGGGGTCTCCTTCCCTTCAGAGCGGGAGGTTGTTCACTGCTGCCAGGGAGGAGGCGAGTGCTGATGGAACTGAATACAGCACTCAGCAGCACAGACTGGGGGTGCTGGCTTTGCAGCTTTTGATTAGGAGAATCTCAGACGTTGTCTGAACCACTCTGGAGAGCACTAGTAAAGACTCTGCTTTCTCTTCTTTTTTTCCTCCTGTCAGCAAACTGAAGCCCTCTTTAGAAAGCAAGGACATGAGTGAAATGCTGACTCTGTGCTGCAGGAATATTGTGACGCACCCTTCAGTGAGGATGATGCTTAAGATCAAGAAGTCACAGCAAGCAGCACAGTACCTGCAGGTAACCTGCCATAATTTTCCCAGCTACCTCTCACTCGGAGCCCTTTCTCAGCACAGACGACCTGTGTTCTGACAGCAGCCGTGATGCCACACCTCAATACCCTCTTCTGCTTTCAGCTTCAGCAAACATCGTTGAAAGCTCTGGGCTGGCTCATGGTGGTCCTGCTTGAGACAGAGACCACCCGGGGATTCTTCCAGAACATAGTCCAGGTGAGTACGTGTGGGGCAAGGGAGGAAGCATGGTGCCCGTTGATAGCAGGGACAGAGATCTGGGGACTGAGAGGGGGAGAAATCTGCTGACGTGCCAGCTCACTGTGAGCTCAGAAATGGGCAGAGAAATGGGCCCTGCAGGAGAAAGGCAGGAGCCAGCCCCTGGCAGGCCGCAGCTGAGGAAAAGCTCCAGGAGTGCCTGCAGAGAGCTGGGGCAGCAGTGCCAGTGCTCAGCAGAGCAGGGGGCTGTGTGGAGCCGCAGGGCAGGCCCTGAGTGGAAGTATCGGGAAAGGAGGGACAGAGAGAAGGATGGCAGGAAGGGAACGAAAAGATGTCGTCAGTGATACAGATGCTTTGCTCCAGGTCCTGCAGAAATCACTGACATCAGACAACATGGGAGTGGGAGCGCAATAGAGCCCTGCAGACCTGCTCCCAGCTGCTGGCTGCTTGTGAATAGCTTTGAGTGAGTAAAGAACCCCATCGCATGCCCCTGGCTCCCTCCCTGGTGTTCCTGAGCTGGAAGGCAAGCTCCGCCCAGCTGTGCATGCTGTGTCACCAACACGTGGGGAAGGCACAGGCAGGAGAAGGTAGGGAGAATTGGGCTGCCTACAGCTTTGTTCCTGCTTCTCATCCCTGCAGGGGGGAGATGCCTGCAAGCACTTTGTTTCCATGCTGGGATTGCTGGCACCTCTGATGTGTGACCACATGCCCACATCCTGCCAGTTGGCTGCCACCTGCCTGAGCTCCCTTCTCCGAATGCAAGGTGAGTAGTGTAGGATGCACCAGCCCTGTGCTCTCCTCCACAGCACTACCAGCCCATTACCCCATGGGCTGGGCCCTATTTACAGGAGGGAGAGGCACCATGCACAGCTGTCTTCTTATCCCCACCCTGTCCTCTGTCCCTATGGAAAGCGCTTCCATTTCAAGAAGCATGACTTCCCTTTTCTTCCTGTGCTCTTTCCAGCCAGGGCAGCTAACAGAGTCATCAAAATGGGAGACATCAGTAGCCTGTGTGAGGGGCTGAATGACTGCAGCACCGACTCTCAGCTCCGGACCTTGTCCAAAATTGCAAGGGTAAGTGGACCCAAAAAAGGGGTGGTAGGATCTCAGTGCATAGGCTTCTGCACATCCCTCTGCTGCCCCCAATGTCGCCCACCGCTTCCAGAATGAGCTGTCACCCTGAGACCACTTTTATCAACAAGTAGCAGGAGGTTCTGAGCTACATCTGGCCTTCAGGCGCCCAGTGCAAGGAGCTGATTCCATGATATATATATATGTGTGTGTGTGTGTGTGTGTGCATGTGGATGTGTGACTGTGGCTGCTAGGTAAGCTTTGCATGTAAGCAAACAGCATGGGTGGAGCAGCTGAGAGAAGGCTCAACCGCCTTCCGTATAAATAGCAGGGTAGGAGAGCAGGAGCGTTGTGATTGCCCCTGAATGAGCGGCAAGCTGCTGAGCTAAGAACGCCCTCCAGACTGCTTTCTGTTTTGAAGAGCTGCTGCAGAGCAGTGATGAGATCTCTCCTCTTCTCTTTTCTCTGCAGATGGTGTGCAGAAACTTCCCCCTGGAACGCACCGTTGACTTCCTGATGGCCATCAAGGAGACCTTGCGGAAAGGCAAAGGAATGCGCGTGCGTGCAGCTGGGAAGTGGATGATCACCTTTCTGCAGATGTACGGGAAGGATATCTGTCGGGACGTTAAGAGACTTTCTTCCACGTGTCTTAGACTTTCGCTGGTTGTTGCACTACGCCTTGTGCCATTTGCCTCTTGTGCTAAAGAAGCACAGCCTGAGTGCAGAGCCAGGGCTTGGACAGGGTGATTGGTGTGAAATTTAGGCTTAGGCCTTGGCAGTATGTCAAAAGAGCCGGCACTGCTCATGTACTGAATGTCCATGGTTACTCACTGCAGAGTCAAGGATGCAGCAAGTTGTTCTTTCTTCCTTTCTTCTTTCAGGCAACAGTGATCATCTACATCCTGCGCAGCTGCATGTCATCCATGAAGCAGAGCACGTTCATGCCCTTCCTGTGCCAGGCAGTGGTCATCCTCACCCGCTGTCACGCAGAGGTCACAATTGACAACTTCTTCCAGCTGCTGGAGCCGACAGACAGGTACTGGCACTCCGGTCTTTGCTCATGCTGCGGTCCCAGTTGCAGCTTGCCTCTTTCAGAGGGATCCCAGGAGGAAGCAGCTTTTCTTTGTTACTCTCAAAGTCTGTTTGAGGTGAAAATTACTCAATCACAACTTGAGACTCTCCTTTTTCTAGCGAGATGTGGAGGAGAATAAGAGAGTTTTACCTTTGCGAGTGGAGACGGGAGAAGAATGAAAAGAAAAGCTGAGCTAAAAAAATTTTTAATGTATTATAAATTTATATATGTATGTATTTGTATATGTATATATTTTATATATTTTTATATTTGTATATATTTGTATATGTATATATTTTTATACATTTTTTGTATGTGTATATATTTTTTAATATACTATTTATTAAACATTTTTAAATACCACAATCCTGGCTATTTTTTTTTTTTTACCAAGTCTTCATTTTAATAGCTGCTGTAGACCATCTCCATACCAGTTACACCATGAACTGGTCTGCAAGGGGAGCATACTTCCCACAGCAGAACTTGTGTCTGCATGCAGATGGGCATTTCCACAGGATGCCAAAACCCCTGCTGTGGGTATGTTGTGTCTCCTGCAGAATGTCTTCCAAACACATGCCTTGCCAAAGCAGGTTACTTTGTTGTTCACACTCAGAGCTCTTCCTGTGTTTTGACTTAGAGGTATAGGTCTGTTTCTCTCTGAACTCTTGGAGAATTCCCTTCAGCCTAGCCAGGTGGTTTGACATGAGTCCTCTCACTCCTGCTCACTTATATTTCCACTTTCGACTCTGCTTGTGCCATGTGTATTTCTTTATCTGGCTGCTTACTTATTTTTTGCACCCTCCTTCATGGTGCGTTTCCACTTCCTTGCATTTGCAGATGAAGAGCAAGTCCTGCAGCGCCCATCTCTCTCCACATCAGATGATGCATTCTGTTCTTGCCTGCCCCTCTGTCATTTCTCTGTGCCTCCTTCATCCTTGTCCTTTCTCCGAGCAGCAGGTTGAGGCCAGCTGCCTCTCTAGCAGCACCCTTCCAGATCACCTCTGCCTGATGCTCATGCTCTCTTTCACCCCTCTCATTCTCATTCTTTCTCTTTTGCTTCACTCATCCTTGCCCCTGCTGTGTACGTGCCTGCATACCACGCTGGCAGCAGGAGATGGCCACTGCTGAAGGTGCTGATGTTACACCACTGCACATCACCTCCCCTTCCACAACAGCTGTTTTACTTGTTGTTTGTAACATTTCCAAAGTCACATATGGACCTTACAGCAATGAGGTAGTGCTGGGTTATGTGGTGAAAGACTGCTGTCTCCCAGACGTGGAAGAACCAGAGACCCATGGGCTGGGGAACTCTAGCCCTTCCCTGTGCTGTCACAGGAAGTGACTAACCCCATAGCTGCGGGCCCCTGCAAGGGGCTGGGGAAAGGCTCTAAAGGCACCTTTGACCACCTTTCTTGACTCCAATCATTGCTTGGGATGTAGAATAGGGCACCTTGAAATCTCAACATGAAGGAGGATCCAGAGGTTGGAGAGGAAGGAATAATGGATAGAAAGGGAGTGGTTAACACCAATCACCTCGTCTTTATTTTCCATGTGCCTTAGTATGGCCTTCAGGAGGATCTGCTCCATGGTCTTGCCAGGCACAGAGACGAGGCTTTCTGGCCTGTGGCTCCCTGGATCTTCTTTTTTTGCTTTCTTGAAATTGGGGGTTATATTTCCCCTTTTCCAGTCAGGGGGAACTTCACCACACTTCCATGACCTCTGAAATACGATGCAGAGCAGCTTGGCAACTTCATCCACCAGTTCTCTGAGAACTCGTTGAATCTGCAAGGGCTCTGCAGAGGTACCTCAGGCTTGCAGGCAGGCATCCCCCTCTTGCTAGTCTTTCTCATAGCAATTTTCCATTTCTCGTTACTGCTTATACTGCTGGATACATCAGTGGGGGAGTTGGGGCTGTCTGGCTCCAGACCGTGCATTCAATGCAGACTGCACATGAATCTGTCTGACTCTCTCTAGCTGTGCCTCCCTGATGGCACGCAGCTCTGTTGTCTCGGTGTTTCCCTGGTGGAGGAAGCCACACACCGCCTCCTACCTTGAGATTGCTTGCTCCAACTCTGGCTGTTCTGGCTCCGAGGCAGCTGCTCTCGGTGAGTGAGTCATGATGGAAACAGAACTGCACGGTAATGCCAGAGGGGAACGGCAGCAGAACTGTGCCAGGACACTGAAGCTGTGCAAGGGCCGTGGCGCTCTGCAGAGAAGGACTGCCTCTGAGCACAGGGACAACCCACTCTGTCAGAAGGGGCCCTCGGTGCCAGAGAGACACAATTCATGAACCAGAGGGAGGGAGATGATACAGCTGGCCACTAGTTACCAGCTTTCATTTCACATCGCAGCTGCTGAAGTGCTTTTGAGGACTGTGGGTGCCTGCAGGCAAAGGAAAATGGGGAAATCATGGAAACACAGGGGCTGGAAAAGACCTCGAAACATCACTGAGTCCAATCCCTGTGCTAAAGCAGGAACCCTACAACAGGTGGCACAGCTAGCTGTCCAGATGGTTCTTGAATATCTCCATAGAAGGAGACTCCACAGCCTCTCCGGACAGCCTGTTCCAGTGCTCCATCACCCTTACCATAAAGAAGTTCTCCCGCGTGTTAGTGTGGAACTTCCTATGTACAAGTTTTAGGCCATTAATCCTTGTGCTATTGCTACATACCATCAACAAGAGCCAGGCCTCATCCATTTGCCTTCCAACTCCCTCGAGATCATAGAATCATAGAATGGCCAGGCTTGAAAAGGACCTCAAAGATCATCTAGTTTCAACCCCCATGCTATGTGCAGGACTGCTAACCACCAGACCAGGCTGCCCAGAGCCACATGCAGCCTGGCCTTGAATGCCTCCAGGGATGCCTCACCCCATCTATTCCCCCTGGTCTTATCACTATCAACAATCAATAACCTCTCTACATATCACTGCTTTTATAAAATACTTTATAAGAAGACAGAGTTTTCACAGAGATTAGTCCCGAGATATGTTTGCTATTTTTGATATTCAATTTGAGACTATTTGGAGAGTTTCAGAGAAAACCATCTATCACTTTCTAAGAAATGTGTTCTCTTCAATTGGCTCCCTAACCTTCTATACCTAGAATGACTCGGGAAAAAGTCATTCGAACTTTTCAGGAATGGATACCTACAAAAAGGATCTACCCATATTAACAGTCCTAGGTGAGGGAATCTAGCTCTGTTGTTGGTTCCTTAGACATACATATTCACACAAATAGCTTTCTTATAGGAGAAGAAAATCACATGTGCAACATGGCCTAAAAACCAAAGAAACTAAGAAGAGAATGTGGTTCACACTCACAATTTGCCATCTTTGCTGAAAGGGCTCACAGTGCTGCTAAAGAAGGGAAGAAAAACCCAAGGATATAGTATTTGTGGCTGCAGCAACTATTTGATATGTTGATCTGTTTTTAGTGGAAACCACACAGTGGACATATTCATTTTGCTGAGGTCAGCATGCAGCAATTTGAGATTCAAGGGTTTTTTTTTGCTATCACTGACTAGGTTTTGGAATGGATGGGTGACCTAGAATAGAATGGCTCTGCTTTGAAAACCTTTGAAAGACAGACACCATATGCCTGTATTTCCTCTCATTTAGAGGTAATTCTTTACTATGAGCATTTGCATTCACTGTGGCACTTTTTTATGATAACAGAGGTTTCACAGAAGATTAAAGATTTTCTATCTGGATATGTTTAGGGAGACAGTTGCTGAGTAAAAGTAAAAATACATTAGGAAAAAAAATAAAAGAACACTTTTTTTTTTTTTTTTTAAAGTTACATTCCAATAATGAAAGGCAACAATTTCTCCATAACTACACAAGCTTTTCTTATGAAGGAGCAGTGACTCTGCTCACTTCTATTTGCTACAATTAAATAAACAGAAATAAATCCTACTGAATTCTTGTGAAATAGCCTTAAAATAGATTAAGCACAAGTGAAATCCTTAGAATAAGTGATGAAGGAGTAAAACTGGAGGGTGAAAGCTGAAGGAACTAATAAGCTGTTCTTAGAACTTGATAAGGTGAAACTGACAGCAGTCTGTACCACCTTAGCAAGTTAAAGGAAAAAAGTGTTTTTTTTCCTTCAGCTCAGACTCCTTCAGATATACATGCTGCAGAAAATGGGACTTGTTAACCTTATAACACTGACATTTTAAAAGTAGAGACAATTATAAGCCAGGTGAACAAATCCTACTAAGCAAATTGGTTCAAGTGGAATACTTATACAGTCTTTACTTTCTTTTTTTCTTTTTTTCTTTTTCTTTTCTTTTTTTTTTTTTTTAAGAGCTAAATATGTGCTAGACAATTTTAATGAGGCAGTGCAAACAGGAATTATCTCAAAAGACATTCACATAGAGATAACAGTATCCAATTTCTGTTTGGTTCAGAATTTCACTCACAGTAGCAAGCACTTATCCTATTTAATTAAAAGAAACATTCATACAAGGAACAGGAGGTTCCTGACTATGAATTTAAATATAGCATCCTAGGAAAGCAGTTAAGAGTAAGAATGGATTGAAGTTTTAAATGAAATTGTTTGCAACCTCTACATTTCAGAAGGCTCAATAGCTGCATAGATATAATAAAATTTGAACTGAGGGTATCAGATCTCAGCTAAGGAAACAGTTTAGATGAGTTGATAGACTGACAGTGCTTGCAAATAACAATTTTGAACTTATTTATACTGGTGTTGTTGCCAAAGCCTTCAGCAGCATCTTTGGTGTGTGATTCCTTCCACTATAACATATCATGCAGAGCCTTTTTTTAAAACACCAGCTGATTAAGTATCAATAATGCTGAAGCAAGGTATGGTTCTCCTCTATAATAGTTCAGTAAATTTGCTCCGTTAGTATTCAGTGAGATCGGGTCACTTCAGTACTAGTTTCTCAGAGCTATTTAGACAATGTCAACTAAAGTTAAACTGTAGAGTTTCCATTTATTATTTATTTCCAAGAACATCAAGATCGAGAAGATGGTTGAGTTATCAAGAGAAAATAATTCCTGAGCAACCTCATTGCCTTTCTCCAGACATCTACTAATTGTGATGACTGGTAGCACGGATGAGGGGAGAGCTGTAGGTGTTGCTTTTTTTTGTCTTTTGCAAGGCCTTTGAGACTGAATGTGTACAGATCTATGGGGCTGGATGGCGTGCATCCCAGGGTTCTGAAGGAGCTGGCTGAGGTGGTTGTCGAGCCGCACTCCATCATATTTGAAAAGTTGTGGCTGTCAGGTGAGGTCTCGGATGACTGGAGGAAGGGTCACATCACTCCCATTTATAAGAAAGGGAGCAAGGAGGACCCTGGGAACTACAGGGTGGTGAGTCTCACCTCTGTGCCTGGGATGATCATGGAACAAATTATCCTGGACTACATGCTTGAACACATGAGGAATGAATGTGTGATCTGAGACAGCCAGCATGGCTTCACCAGGAGAAGGTCATGTTTAACCAATCTGGTGGCCTTCTATGATGGAGTGATGACATTGGTGGACAAGGGGAAGGCAACTGATGTCATTTACCTGGACTTGAGCAAGGCCTTTGACGTGGTCCCCCACCACATCCTTATCTCCAAATTGGAGGAATATGGATTTGATGGGTGGACCACTTTATGGATAAGAAACTGGTTGAAAGGCTGCAGACACAACGTGGTTATCAATGGCTCTATGTCCAGGTGAAGGCCAGTAACAAGCAGCGTCCCCCAGGGGTCTGTCTTGGGACCGGTGCTCTTTAACATCTTTATCAATGACATAAATGAAGGAATCGAGTGCACCCTCAGCAAGTTTGCTGACGACAACAAGCTGAGCGGTGCGGTTGACACGGTAGAAGGAAGGGATGCCATTCAGAGGGACCTTGACAAGCTTGAAAGGTGGGCCTGGGTGAAAGCAATGAGGTTCAACACAGCAAAGTGCAAGGTTTTGCACTTGGGCTGGAGGAATCCCAGCATCCATACAGACTAGAAGGAGCGGTCCTTGAGAGCAGCCCTGTGGAGAAGGACCTGGGGGTCCTGATGGATGAAAAACTGAACATGAGCCAGCAGTGTGCTCTTGCAGCTCAGAAAGCAAATGGTATCCTGGGCTCCATCAGAAGAGGGGTGGCCAGTAGGGACAGGGAGATGATTGTCCCTCTATTCTGCTCTTGTGAGGCCCCATCGGGAGAACTGTGTCCAGGCCTGGAGCCCCCAGTACAAGAAAGACAGAGAGCTGTTGGAGAGGGTCCAGAAGAGAGCTATAAAGATGATCAGGAGGCTGGAGCACCTCCTCTATGAAGACAGGCTGAGGAGCTGGGCTTGTTCAGCCTGGAAAAAAGAAGGCTGCGGGGTGACCTTATTGCAGCCTTCCAGTACCTAAAGGGAGCCTACAAACAGGAGGGGAATCAACTCTTTGAAAGGGTAGATAACAGCAGGACAAGGGGAAATGGTTTGAAGTTGAGGGAGGGGAGATTCAGGTTGGATGTCAGGCGAAGATCTTTATAGAGAGAGTGGTGAGGTGCTGGAACAGGCTGCCCAGAGAGGTTGTGGATGCCCCGTCCTTGGAGGTGTTCAAGGACAAATTGGATGGGGCCCTGGGCAGCCTGGTCTAGTATTGAATGGGGAGGTTGGTGGCCCTGCATGTGGCAGGGGGTTGGAGATTCATGATTCTTGAGGTCCCTTCCAACCCCGGCCATTCTGTGATTCTGTGAATCAGTGAATCTGTGTTTTCTCATTTCAGTCTTATAGCCAAATTAGAGAGATACACACTGGAAAAGCAATAGTGTTGGTAATTGGCTGGACATCCTGGCTCTAAGGTTTATCACCAGACTTAGTAGCACAAAGTGCAGCTCATAGCTACTGACTAGTGCCATTCCTCAGGGAGCAACACTGGGACCACTATTATTTAGTGTTTTTATTAATGTCCTGGATGATGGGATAGAAAGCAAGTTTGAAAATTACATCAAATGGGAAGAAAGAGAAAAATACACTGGGAGGCAGGGACCTCAGAAGGCTGCAGAAATTGTCTGAATGAAACCTAATGAACTTCAACAAAAATGCAAAGCCCAGGACTGAGAAATGGATAGCTTGCTGCAAGGGCTTACCAAATAGGGAATGACTGACTGGGGAGCAATTCTACTAAAAAAGACTTTTAGATAAACTCAACATGAGCTAACAGCGTGCCCCTGAAGGCCAAGAGCATTCAGAACTTTGTTAGGAGAAGTGCAAACAGGAGAGTGAGCCTTCACCTCTGTTTGGCACTTGTTACTCTGTATTTGGTGTGCTCTGCAGTTGTAGTCTCCCCAGAGCAATAATGTCACTGACATGCTGAAACAACCAGCTCAGGACAACCAGGACAATCAAGAGGCTGGAGCACTGGGCATACGGGGACAATCTGAGAGAGCTGGGTTTGCTCGGCCTAGAGAGAAGATAGGTCAAGAGAAATCCTGCAGTCTACAGGTATTTAATAGCAGGGGGCATGGGAGGCAGAATCACAGTTTTGTTAAAGATGCACAGGAGAAAGATGAGAAGCATCAGTAACAAGTTGGAACACTGAAAATTCTGTTTAGTTACAAGGAAAATGAGTGGCCAGATACTGGAATGGGGGCCCAGAGAAGCTGAGGGAGCTCCAACCTTGTAGTTACTACAAGGAATTAGTTACTACTAGAATTATTATCAGATCCTCTTCAGTTTACTACCTGATTATGTGGTGTTTACCTTTTCATTGCTGGTTCCTCGCTGCATTATGTATGAAGGACTATAACAAATTGTAAGAATGAGGGACTAACATGAAAATATTTAGAGATGCTCCTAGAATACCACAAGAACTTCACAGGAGACCTGAGAATTCCACATATAGTCCCAGAACCCTTTTTCTTGGAACTTTAGGAAGTGGACATAATTTTATAAGGTAAAGCAAAGATAAAGACATCAGGATGCAATTCTAGTATGTACTTCTGAAAAAACCACAACTCTCTCAAATTATCCTAAAAGTAATTTGGTGGCAGATGGTTGTAGGTGACAGTGTGTAACAAGTCCCATGGTAGAGTGTTAGACAGTGGAGGGTGAGAATAAAAGTAATGCATAAGCAAAGTGTAAGAAGTGCCATACGATACTGCAAATGTGGAATCTCTGCCTATCACGTTTTATAAAGTCAATTTCCAAAGTTCAGCCCCTATTTAAACATTCATATGCTGATTCAACCAACCAATCAAAGCTGACAGGTACTGAGTGTAACTATTTTAAAACAAAACTTGTGCTTTTTGATTCTACCTTTCAAAAAGATGAGATGGACCAAACCAGAGGAATATTTAGCACCATGCATAAGGCTAGCTCACTTCCACTGCACACGATAATGCAAAATACTCTTTAAAATTTAATACAATAACCTTTTAGCTATTAACTAGCAATGATAAATTTTTTGAGTGCATTACCTGGAATATATTGCCCCCACCCTCAGATTCCCACAATAAATTAAACACTGCATCTGTTCAAATTATGTGTGTGTGGGGAGAAAGCTCTAAATCAGCAAGGCGTGACTGTATTGCAAAGTTAAATGGGTAGGTCCTTCTCATCTAAAAGTTTTATGGGCTTGTGAAAATTAGGTAATATGTCAGAACAGTTAGGAGGGGATGGGGAATCCTGTTTGCAGTTCTCCTTCAGCAGGCTTAGTTCTCAGGCTGACTTGTTAATAAAGGCAACCCGTAGACCATGGAGTGAATTACTGAAGCAGAGCAAGGTGTAATGACCTGATGCAGCATTAATATCAATGCTGAATTACATTTTATTTAGGCCAAAAAGTAATATAGAAAAGGATATTTTCAGTGGTGATGAAATGGGGAGTGGAAGACTGTATGGAAGGAGTGGGCCTGGGAGCACTGTTTGATGCTTGGTTAAATATGAGCCAGCAGTGTGCTCAGGTGGATGAAGGCCAATGGAATCCTGGCTTGCATCAGAAACAGTATTGCCAAAAGGAGCAGGGAAGTGAGCATCTCTCTGTACTCAGCCCTAGTGAGGCCACATCTTGAGTACCGCGTTCGGTCTTGGGCCCCTCAGTACAAGAAAGAATTTGAGGCCCTGGAGCATGTCCAGAAAAGGGCAGTGAAACTGTGAGGGGTCTGGAGCACAAGTCTTATGGGGAGCGGCTGAGGGTGCTGAGATTGCTTACTCTGGAGAAAAGGATGCTCAGGAATGACCTTATCACTTTCTAAAACTACCTGAAGGGAGGTTATGGGGAGGTGGGAGTTGGCTTCTTCTCCCATGTAACTAACAATATGACTAGAGGAAATGGCCTCAAGATGTCCCAGGAAAGATTCAGGTTAGATGTCAGGAAATATTTCTTCTCCAAGAGTGGTGTAGTGTTGGAACGGGCTGACCAGGGATGTAGTAGTCACTGATCCTGGAAGTGTTCAAGAAATGTTTAGATGTACTGAGGGACATGGTTTAGTGGGAAATACTGGTGATAGGTGGACAGTTGTACTGGAGGACCTTAGAGGTATAAATTTAAGACTAGTCTAAAGACTTTGTTTTCTGTACTGTTCAGCATTAAACTTAATATAAGATTCTGCCCATGTACAAATAGGAATTTGCTCCAGACTTCTGTAAAAATATTTTCAGCTCTAAGCAAGCAAGATAGCAGAAGAGCTATGGGATAAAGATATGAAACAGTGCACAAAGCAGCAAAAGCTATAAAATCCTAGTTAATATACATGAGAAAATAATTAGTATGCATTGAAGCCTTGGGAAGAAAGCAGATGCACAAGCAATTTACTGTAGATAAATGCACTGTGCTGCTGCTGAATGTAAAATGCAGAAGACAACTTTTTTCTTATTCTTCGTCATACCTGATGATCTTGCAGTGGTTTGCGATAGTAATGAAGTAGCGAATTCCTGGAAATTAATGTTTTACCCAGTCTATTTAATCTCATTTCCAGCATGTGACTGTATGGATTGCAATCAAGCGTCCCCATTGTCTAAGAGCTGTAACTGCTGTATTCTGAGAAAATGCACGAGTTTTGGGGAGAATGTGATTTTGTTCTAAAGACCAAGTAGCCACCCCAGCAATCATCTTGGTGTTTGATTTTGCTATAAATACTCACAATGTCTGGTGACAAATATAATCTTTCCAATTTCTTGAGTGTAACTATTGGATCTGTAACCAGAAAGTAGCTAAACCATAGTAGATTACTTCTACTCCGGAATTTAAAATAAACTATATCTTGAACAGAAGTAAGATTTGGCTTGTTTCAAGATTTGCAACACAATAATCTGTTGTGTGCTGTAGTTTTGGGAAATTTTAAAAGTAGGCACACTTGCAAAGATGAGATTTATGACGTGATAAAATGCTCAAAAACTTTTAACAATGACTTTCCTGATACTAAATGTAAAAGGATCTCTACTCTTTGACACTGGTGAGGGACATTAATGAAAAAGTAAAATTAGGGCCAGACTGTAGTTGTTGCACTTAGCAATTACAGTAATTGTTTTTATACTGTTTGTGAGTACTTATATTTGAACCTGAAGGCGTCGTCCAGCATTTTATACACCAATAGCTCAGCTCTACATCAGCACAACCGATGGCAGTGTGCTGGAAGAAAGGTACAAGCCAACAGAGCTAGAGGGTTTCTGTATAGAAGGAAATTAATAAAATGTACTCTTTTGTATATATCTGATCACATTTCTGATTTCTTAGAAGTCCTGTCAAGAGAAATAGTAACAATACTGGAATAGAGAATATTGTCCTTTGAAAAGCTTTACCAGAACCACCCACAGTCCCTCTCAAAACTAGTCCTGAAATGTAGTTATTTGACTTGCCAAAAGCATCCTTTTCTCCACAGTAGTCCAAACCTGCCTCTGGTCGCTCCATGACATTAAGCAAACATTACAATCCCATTCAGAATTCTGTTTATCCCAGAAGCACATTTCTGGCTTCTACTGAGCTAGACAGGATAAGAAGTACTAGCTGATGAACTCCACGTTCATCACATCACTTCCTCCAGGAAAAGCATGTTTCTTAAAACAAATTGTGCATTATTTCTGACAGATGAAAATTGAAACAAAGCTCGGCAGGACTCATCAGTTCTCAGCAAAGACTAAATAGCATAGTGAGCTATTTTGAACGCTCGTTTGAAGGTGGTTTTTTTTTTTAAACTATGCATATAGATACCTTTAATTAACATATTCTACTGTTCCATCACAAGTAACTAAAGGCAAATTGCAGCTATCAAAATCAGAGAACAAAAAGTCTTTGTGAAATATTGATATTTTGAGATTTGTCACTAGCACACAACATATTATATCTTTCATATCTTTCTGATATTTCAGATCAAATTGTACTATAGCTATTGTACAATATATAGCTTATATTTTAATTAATTATAGCTATTGTACCTAGCTCCAGTGCCATTTTTTGTATTCCTCCAAGTACAGTCCCTCTACTCTAGCATACAAATCTATGGTATCTTGAAATAGAAAGAAAAAAGGAGAAAGAGGAAAAGAGCTGCCTCATGGTCCTTGTGCTTGTATTGCAAAGAAGAATTTGCAATTTTGATTTGAGATAATGCCAGAGGCACTGGAAGGAAAGTTTAGTAGCACTCCAAGCATTATCTACTTTGTATTTTCCCTTAAAAAAAAAAAACAAACAAACAAACAAACAAACAAAAAACTACTTTAAATTGTCAATGGAACCAAAAGATATACAGCACACATACTATAAATGCTCATCTTCATTGTCAGCATCCATTTGCCATTGTGTATACTTTGAAATGGATGGTGCCTATTCTCCATCTTTTTTTTCCAGTTTTAGAATTGCAATTATATTCTTCAAACACCTCAAGAGACTGAGAAGAGGAAAATATTATTTGGTGGAGATGCAACTTGACTTGGTTGTAAGGACAAAGGATATCCCTTCTGATGTTTCATATCTCCTTCCTGGCATCTGGTGCTTGGTCTCCTGAGGAGGATGGCTGGTTTTGTTTGTTTGTTTGATTTTTTCAACTGAACACTGCTACTTCAAAGCAAAATACACTGGGTTCAGTTCAGATCAGCATTTTAGCTTAGAGTAGCTTCAGGGCTGCTTGCCCTACTGATATCAAGGATGGAGGTTGCATGCAAGAATGTCGACCTTCTTATCTCAGATGATTTGTTACAGATAGTTTTCTTTCCTGCAACAAAGTTCACAAAAGAAAATGCTAAGAAGTAGCTACAGATCATTTGGAGCAGACAAATAATATTCTTTCCTTTGGCCCAGGATTGTAATCAATTTACATTGACCATGCAACAACCTATGCTTCACAGATGGAAGCTGCTCTAAAACCCCTGAAGTCAAAAGAAATCTTCCCACTGACTTTAGTGGCTTTCAATCCAGTTCATACTCTACAGTACAACCTGTATTTCCTCTTCAGATCAATAAGACACCAAAGAAAATATTCACTATGTAGTGTAATCCGTCCTGCTCCAACTCTGTAGCAGAAAAATGGGATGCCCTTTATTGAAGCTTGCAATGAATAAATGAGACTTTCTGCAAGTTTTATATGTACATCAATGTTCATTACTTCTCAATTGATTTTCTAAGGTCTGAAATATTCTTCTACCTGTCTTTACTACATGCCCTTACTTAAGTTTCTTTGACTGCCATTCCTGGCTTTGATTCCAGGTTGAAAATTCCTTGTGCTTTTATGACTACAAGATAAAATAGTGCTATTTGCAGTCTTCACCAAAGAAGGATGGGAAAGGGCATACGAAGGTGAATGCCTTAAAACTCATCAGCAGTTTATAGGCCAATGAATGAGTTTACTGAATTGAATATCTGTAGCAATGGGAATTTTCAAATGAATATTACATAATATTAACAGAAAACGTAGCTTGAATCCAATCTTAGTTGGTTTCAGAAATCTCTTTTATGAATTATGTGCTGTTTCAATCAAAGAATGAAAATGTCATGAAAACGACCCATGTAAGTTGCTTAAATTATATTTAAATTTCAAAAGTAAACATTCAGGATGGCTATCTTTACAGACCAACATCTAGTCACAAGAATTATTTTGAAAGACAAACTAGCTCTCACATATTCATCCTCTCTCCAGTCTGTGGGTATTAGTAAAAAAAAAAAAAAAATTATATAGAAAATTATAGTTTTCCATATGAAGCATTTGAAACTTTCACAAGGTGTGCTGTAGCCTGTAGACTGATTAGTTAAGACAGATATGAACAAACATGTGGTCAACACATTCATTCCTGCCACAAGCTGAATTTTTTTATAGACATCTTGCAAACTCACCACTCTCCCTTCCTTGAGGTGATGAGAGTTCTCTTGAAGGAACCACATGCAAAACACCAGATTCCTTACTCAGCTGCTGCTCTGTATCCCAATTCCACTTGAATGTGACTAAGCTCAAATCTTTGCAACATGGAGGATCTGGTTTCATGCTGACTTGATACCTTTATGTGTTTTAAGTAGGAACCCTGCTGAAATCTGATGGCTGTGGGTTTTGTGCTGAGATTAAAGTTGCTGTGACATCTCAAATCCAAAGTGGCTTGGGTGCTAAAACTATAGAACCATATAATCATAGAATCATTAGTGTTGGAAAAGACCTTTAAGAACACCTAGTCCAACCAGCAGCCCATCACACCATGCCCACTGCCCGTGTCTCTCAGTGCCACATTCACATGGCTCTCGAACGCCTCCAGGGACAGTGACTCCACCACTTCGCTGGGCAGCCTGTGCCACTGCTCTTTTTGAGAATAAATGTTTCCTAATACCAAACCCAACTCCCTCCGCCCCCCTGGCACAACATGAGTCCATTACCTCTCATTCCATTGCTGGTTAGACAGAAGGACACACCCACCACACTACAAACTCTTTTCAGGTAGTTGTAGAGAGCAATAAAGCCTCCCCTGAACATATGACCACTGCTTGAAGGGAACTGATGTTTTGGAAGCAAATGAAGATTTGAGTTGATCATGATATTACGTACTGAAAAAAAAGGACAAACAAGAAAGGTTGACTCAAAGCTGCTGGAAGCACCTGCAGAGACAAGAGATGCTGCTTAAATAGAATTTAATTGCTGCAGAAAATACTGGGGAAGCCTTCTGGACCTGTTAAGAATTCAAACTATATCAGAATAACTCATTCTTGCTTCAGGCTCCCTGATTTGTGCCTTTTGACATTTTCCAAGGCTGACCTTAAGAACAGATATTATTTGGGAGTGGCAGCAGCAGCAAGGTGCTCTTTTCAGTAAGTGCTTGCAGGTTGTGAATGACTGAAGAAACAGGTTGTGATGACATTGACTGCAGCACCGAAGCTGGTACAAGTTATTTATTGCTGCTGCCTCACTGCTGAAAAGACCTAATTTGAGAAAGAACATTCTCCATACTCATATTTTGTCATGGGTCATGTCAGAGGCCCAAATTATCACACAGTCCTTGATACAAAATATTGTATTACAGTAATGAAATTGTGGACATGGCTATGGTAACTAGAAACAAGAAGCCAGAGGGAAGTAAAAGGAAGAAGTGCATCACATCCTTGGAAGAAACCTGTCTAGAAAAAATTGAGGAAGTCAAGATGCCCATTTTATATATGAATATATTTTTCCTTTGGTCTGCAAGCAATTCTCTCTCTGGATTCTAACTAATTAATACCAAGTAAATGTCTATATAGGTTGCTAAAGTACTCCTTGAAGCATCAATCCAGACGCAAATCCTTTCTACTTCATCCAACACTGTTCTACTTTGAGAGCATATCTCACTGCAGTATTAATTATGAAGCCTTTACTGGAAACTACATTCTACAAAGAGAATGGAAATTTCAAGGGGCTCTGTTTTGCTGCTGGCTCAGTGCTAACATACCAGAGTCCTAATCTGGATTGGAATTCTCAGCTGTGACGAACACACAAGAAACTACAGAAATATTGACTTCAGGAACTGCCCTATCCTTGTTCTGATAGCTCTCAATCCAAGAATACAAGACTCAAAGATGTCAGAAGAAAATTTAAACACTTCTTTTTAAACAGTGCAATATTGAGAATAGACTTACACAGATACAAAAACACATTCAGCATTAGACTGCAGCATAATGGTCAGCAGTCTAACAGTGTTCTGTGAATCACGTTAGCCATACTGCCGACTGCTAAAAGCTAGAACAAATTAATTTTAATTTCACAGTGTTTGCTTGGTAAGATTTTTCACTATAAGTGCACTTTTCTTTTTTGTTTGTTTGCTTTTTTGTTGGTTTTTTTTTTTTTTTTTTTTTGTGTGTGTGTGTGTGTGTGTGTGTGTGTGTTATTTTTAAAGCTCTTGCTGTTTCAGGTTTTTCTGGCAAATAGTGCTGAACTCATTCAGTCTATTTGCCAGAGTTAAGGTCACTGCAGCTTTAGTTTTACAAAGAACACTATTTTTCTGTTTCTCTGTTAATCTTGGCCTGAAAAGACCACACATAACCCTTCCCGACTGAACAGTTTAGGCTTTGTTCCTTTGTTTGGGTTATACTATTAATCTGCTAGGTCCATAGCAAAAATGTGTGAGCTGCTAGTGTGCCAGATGATTGACGGGCAATTAGCAGCTTCTAGAAACCGTGCTTTGAATTCCGCAGATCCATGACTACATAGGGAAGCAGAAGCTGCTGATCTGACTTTTTTTGTAAACTTTTCAAATAATAAAAATGAGACCTTTAAAAGAATTAATGCAGCTATTCTCAGGAGCTTCATCTGCTAGAAACTGGCAAAATTAAATCAGAAGTTTGAAGAACTCCATTGTATGCAAATAATTAACCTGTAGCTATTCAAGTCTCCCAGAAAATAAGGCTTGCAAAGCAGCACAAGTGTTTAATTTTTCATCATGAGCAAGGAAACTTCCTCGTGAAAAGAAAAATTTGTGAAAAGATGTGTACTCTATGAACAATTAATTTTTCATGCTTGATTTTATTCTTTTTTTTTCTTTGAAGGTTCTAATTTTTTCTTGTGTTCTTGTTTCTAGGATGATCATCTAGTTTCTCTGCTATTAGCTCTAATAGTGTGAATAGCATCCTGAATGACCTCTGCATACTGTTGAATGACACCCATTCGCACACACACACACACACACCAAAGAGCTGCCCACTCACCAATTTCAACATTTTTTGTAAAGACACTGGGACTTGCTCAGCTGCCACCAAGATGGTTGGTTACAGCTTTACCTACTCACATTTCATGCACATAAATCTGGATAGAAGCATCATAGGGAGAAATCAGAAATTCATTACTTTCTAGGTGTTTTGACAGTGTGAGAACAGTTGGACAAAGTCCTGTGGTAGCAGCAGTGATGGACTAAACACCTCCCTGACACGGAGAGCCCACAAACACACACATATTTGAGTGTAACTGCATGGAGAATTCTGCCCAGTCGCTTTTCCCATATCTGCTGAAAAGCCATCTTTTGTATAGCCACAGAGTAGTCAAAATCTTGAAGGGGTTAGCTTTCGTCAATAGAATCAAGAATTGCAAGCTGCAAATAGCATCAAACCCAATTAATAGAGGGCACTTTCCCAGATAAAGACTTGAGCTGAGGGCAGCCTTGACTTGCACAGTTCCCAAGAGAATAGGCCGTTTTAGAATAGGCCTGAGTCCTAAGCCCCATGTTGTCACACTCATAGCTTTAAAAGCAGCCATAAAAAGAAGTGTGTGAGAATTACAAGGTGTTTGGTAAAGGTATAATAGCATAGCACTTCAATCAGGTAAAAGTTGCTTTCAAACAAATGGAGCTCAATCTGTTCACACTTCAGCGTCTCAGAACAGCTTTGCCTGCTCCTCTGCTAAATTGCTGTAAAACAGCCTGCCTGATCTTCTGTGTAAAAACACGTTCAAAAAATCAGAATTATTAAGTAGTTTTTCTTTTAATCCAACAGCTGCAAAGCTTCTCAAATGTTTCACAGTGAAAATAATTTTCTCCAGATAGGACTTCATTTGTTACACGAATCCCCTCTAGCTTCCCCTCAAGCAAATTTTATTGATGCAGTCCTGTTAGTTGTTTCCAATTAGTCCTTGGAAATTAGGGATTCTAAACATTTCCATTAGAAATTCTTCATACTAGTCTAACCAGTTTTATACATTTTTACAGCAGGCATACTTCTTATTTCAAAAAATGGTAACCACAGATCCTGAAATAAATGTTTCTTTTCTTGTGGATTAAAGAGAATAAATGGGAATGGATAATAAAAAAAAGTCTGAGTAGGAAATAAGGAGCATATTTTTCAGTTGCTCTTCATTCACTTTTTCTCACACATTTTCATTTCTGAGCTATCTGCTGAAAAAAATCACCCCCAGTCCTATTATTCCAAGCTAAGTGTAATGGTCATCATTGCTTTCCTATTCTCTTACCTTCCAAGTGGCTCAGAAGAAATTATTCAAAAAAGTTAAAGCTTTATAACCTGAATACATTTGAGTACTTTAAATAAAGCTAATATTGTAAAAATGCTAGTAAAAAGCCAAACATTACTTGTTCTCAATTAAAGGAATTAAGATAATGATTGGTTTCATCTCCCGAGATAACTCTTATAACAGAAACTTGCAGCTGAAGGTGAGTATTTAGAGCCACAGAAGCTCTGAGTCACTCTTCTTATTTAGGAAGGTATTTATGAATCCACTCATCACTGTTATATACCAAGACTTCTGTGCTACCGCAGAAATTCTTTTGTACCTTGCTGCATTGTTATATTTTAGTTATAGAGTTTCATATTCACCAAGAGATGAAGCCACTTTGGCATTTAATACTGAACTGTGGCATGACTAAGGACCACCCCAAATCCCAGTGTGCCCCACAGAGATTAAATTTCATTTTACCCTCTTCAGGATAGGGTTTTAGTTACCATAGGATTATAAACCTTGGAAAAGCCCACTAAGGTCACCTAGTCCAACCACCAACACATCACCACTATGCCCACTAATCACATATCTCTCATTGCCACAGCACAACACAGAGGTGTTCAGAAGATACCATGGTGGTCAAAAGCACCTCCAAACATGCTATGAAGGCTGACACCTCTCAGGGAGCCTGCAGTAATTGAGCAGATCTTTTGGGAGCCTTGTCACATTTTTCACCCTTGAAGCTTAGCTCTGGGTCTGTTTCTTCTGCAGACAGGAAGGGCATTTCCTTCTCCAGGGTTTCTCTCATCCTGAAGTGGGACAGTGGGCTCCCTCTCTCCCTTTCATGCAAAAAAGGATTAACTCTCATTCAAAGTACAATGTAAACTGAGTGCTGCCCTGCTATGCAGCCTGTTCAGTGTTCTTTACAAGGAGAGTGGTTAGGCCCCGGAACGGGCTGCCCAGGGAGGTTGTGGATGCCCCGTCCTTGGACGTGTTCAAGGCCAGGTTGGACGGGGTCCTGGGCAACCTGATCTAAATGTGTATGTTTGGTGGCCCTGCTAGGCAGGGGCGTTGGAACTACATGATCCTTGAGGTCCCTTCCAACCCGGGTGATTCTGTGATTCTGTGATTCTGTAACACATATGGTAGGTACCACTACAGTAACCATGCTCACACACACAAAACAGTTCTTCTGTCTTGTAGATTCAAGATTCCAATATTCATACGTAATGTGCTTCAGCCATATCACTCTTCAGCATCTTCAACTGAAACGTGCTGAATGTTTATGCTCTCTCTGGGGCAGGCTGTGGGGCAATCATGCAGCATTTGCATGAGCAGTGCAGTCAGGAATCAAACCCACTCTTGAAATGCAAAATCATCCTTCATCTGTCTCAGGATACACTGCTTCCATCAAGGTAAATGCATCATGGTGAAAGTATTAACTGTACAATAGAAAATCGTGAAACTTAGCTCTCCTGTAGGATGTAATGCTTGTCATATCAGATTCCATACACATGCTTTTTTTGGATACTTGAATGATTCAAAGCCCTCTTTGAAGCTACTGTGTTTGAAAAGTTACAAGTACTTTTCATCAAGACTGCCAGGAAGTCATTAAGACAGTAGAAGAATCTTTTATATCTCCAAAATCCCATCACTCCCACACTTCTAAGGCACAAACATCTCCTTGGGAAGTACTCCTTAAAGGCACAGAAATAAATAAGGCATACAACCCATAGGCAAACACCAAAATCAACAACTTAAAATAAGATTTTTGCAGTGTTCCAAAGAGTTTTACGTTTATTTAAATCCATAAATCAAGAATATGTTTTCTGAGTGTAGCATCACCTACTGGGCATTTTCATTACTTCCACTGCCTTTGCCTCAGTTTGCACACTAGATTTTTCAGCATCACTCACTCATGTTCAAGTTGCATTTTGGTAGGAATGAACTTGGGCTTGTACACCGTTCTTCACAAATTTTCTTTTGCATGTAACATGCCATACATCCAGCCACACCTCATCTGGTTCAGTGGCACAGCATAGGCCTGCTTTTATGCCAGATACCAAACATATGGCGAGACGCAGGTTAAGACTGCCAAGTCAGCTGGGACAACTTTAGTAGACCAAAGGCACACTAGTTCAGTAATCCTATCATTAAGTGCATTCGGAGAGACAGCGTTAGCATCAGGCACCGTCACCTTGGACTTCATTTCTTGCCCTGGTAAATCAGTGTGCCTCTCTAATCTTTCATCAACATGTAGGCATGTAGATAACCTTGAGTTTGGGCTCCAAGCACTGGTTAAACCATTGAAAAAATGTTGCCTTAAAGCCACACTCACTAAAATGATCATTTAATGCAGACTTTAAGAAATACACTTTCACCTCTGGCCTGCTCTCACTCTCCAGTGGCTGCACAGTTATGTTCCCTGTCAATTTCCTCCCTTATTGTACTTGCATTTCAGAAGGAAACGAACCTTCAAACAACCCTACCCTCCACCCCTTGTCACCCATCCCACTCCCTCCCTGCTCTGAATTCCTTTGCCATTACTTGATTTCCACTTTGTGCTCCCCACCCTCCTGCAGGTAGTCAATCACTACCAAAGCCACAGATTTTTGTCTGCAGTTTTCCTACTGCTTTCTGCTGACTGGTCCTTCTTGCCACTGCTGCCCGCTTACATGAATGGAATCCAGTGATGCAAGGATGACAGTATTTTTCTGAACAGCAGAAATAACACCATGGCATATCTTTAGTACATAAAACACACTTTTTCCATCTTTGCAATGGTTCAAAACCAGCATCTATTTTTTCAGTGTGAAAAATAGCAAAACTTTTGGAATCAAAACAGAAAATTATAATCTTTACTGGAATGTGAAAAGCAGACCTATACATAATAAATTTCCCCATTGGAACAAGGTGCTGAGCATAGATTGTAACTTCAACACATTGTCTTATTATTTATATCATTAAAAACAACTTGTTTTTATCCTGATGTTACAATAATTGCATTTATAGAGGCATTACAGGGCTCTGGGACACACTGATGCCTTCCCTGTACTTTTCTACAGCCTGTGAAAGTAGAGGGGTGACATAAACAAAATCTGACATCTCCCTCCCTATAGATTTTGACAAGACCACTTAGTAGGACAGATCGTGAGTCCAACAGAAAATCCAGGTAAGCCTCAGCTGCACAGGTATTGCACTTAGAACAAAACAGGCACTTTCGATTAGTGTAACTTTTTTTTTTTTTATTTCAGTTACTTTTTTCACATATAACTTCATATAAGCTACAAAAAGTGTGAAATGCAGAAATGATATTAAAACTGCAAACTTAAGTTTTGATAACAAAAATAAATGTGTCTTTCCCTGTTAACAATAACCATTTAAAATGAACCATATTTTGATGGATTCATTTAATAAACATACCATACACTTCCCAAAAATAAATAAAGAACATAATCAGAAGAAAAAAAAAATCAATACCATCAACAACATGAAGCATTTAGTTGTCCTTTTTTTTTTTCCCTTAAAGACAAATTAAATTTCTAGGCACAGTTTTAGGCATTATAGAGGACACAGAGGCAATAGGTTAGTGTGCACTGCTCTGTACAAAAATACAGTCTGAATAAATTACATTGCTAGCCATAAGATTAGACTTCACTTACCAGTCAGTTCATTGCATGTTTAATAATATACAGGTACATGCTAATCCATATATATCATTTATATTTCAAACACATAGGTCTCTCTATATTTGTTTTTAAAATTTACAAAAACTAACCGAAGTTGTGCAAGAAGTCCAGAAGAGGTGCTAGGTACTTGTCAGCACCGGACGGTATACTTTAAGCCTAAAAAATACAAATAACTAGCCCTGCTTGCAAGTCCGCTATATATATATATATATTTATATCTTCATTCATACATATTTGGATGATAAACAATGGATTTGTGTGGGGAAAAAAAAAATCCTGTCAGTGAGATAAAGCCAAACAACTGAAATAATGATGGCATGACACAAGCATAACACTCAAAAGGAATAATTTGTTGTACAGACACACAAAGACATGTGCTGTTGTGTTTGTTTTTGTGTCTAGAACAAAAAATAGGGCAACATTGTAGTCACTTTTCATTCAGCCCTGAAAAGCAGCATTTACTAAAAAAGAAGAAACTGAAGTAGCAACATAAGCTAACAAGAGGTTTCCAAGTTGATTAAGGTAGGTGCCTAAATCTGAACACTGCTAACGGACCTGAGGAGTTTGAGAGGTGCGTCCTCACAGCTAACGTTAGGCTCTGGAGGAAAATCAGGTGCTGAGACTGAAAAATTGATTCTCCAACTCACATATGAATGAAGAACTTTGTTATTAGGCATCCATGTTTGTAGGGTTTTTGTTTGTTTGTTTGTTTTTTGCCTGAACATCATTCAAATTAAGAGCTGTGTGACTTTAGGAGTGCTAGCGATTAATCTGTGTGTGCCTTAAGGCTGACGCTTGATTTCACTCAAATTCTACATTTTAAAAAAAAACCACTATCTGATAAATTAGAAGATGCGATACGAGTTAAGCACAGTAACTTCCTGCCAGAATAGGCATAGTACTGTGCTACACTGGCACCAAAACACCGCTCTCCTAGAAAGGTACAGCGATCTTCTCACAGTGGGCTTCTCTATGTCAGCCTAACTCCCACGCCAATCTACAATACTTTCTGTGCTGCTAAGTAACAGCACAACTACACAGCTGTTCAGAAAGATATAGTTTACTGTATACTGATTATCTGCCTTAAGTCAGCCTCAGGAAGAGCAGAGTTATGAATGCTCTCTGGTGCCTGCAAAATAAGTGGACATATTTTTCCCTCCCATCTTCTTTTCTCCTTAGGCATTGCCATACAATCCCTCCTAAATGCAGCTATCGTTTTGCTCTGCCTAATCTAATTAACCACCACTGGTTCAGGAGTGCTGATACAGAATATTCTGCTGTGATAGTAAAGACTTAACTCCCAAGAGGCACCACATCTTAAAAATCACCTCCACACGGCAGCAGCAGTTTGAGAACAGCTTCTGAGAGGCAGTCCTGGGGTAGCACGGTCCCTACAGATCCTCTGCTCTCTGGGCACTGCGGCACAAACATCAACACTGCAAACGCATTCTTAACATCAAGGCAATCGGCAGCCTTTTCCCTGGAACCAGCAAAACCGTTTGTGCAGAGGTGGACAAGCAACAGCAGCATATCTGCTTGTGCAGAGGCCCACATAGAATATACTTTAAATTTCTCCATTAAAAAATAGTCATTTCTGAAGATTAGAATTGTATAAAAATATGTTCATAATTAAATTTGAAAATACGAAAAGAAGGAAATCGTAAACAAAAATAAAAGTGATGCTGATTAAATTCACATAGAAGTTCTCTCTACTTTAACTTGGGTTCCATTTGGTGGGTACAGTCTGTGGATGTTTAAGTGGGAAGCATACCAAGCAAGGAGTAATTAGATACACAATCATCAGCCAGTCCATTATAAACCCAGCCTTTAAAAACACGAGATCAGCTCCTGCAGCGCTAATATTGTAATATGGATGTGATTGGGCCTTGGCTATATTCTTGATTATCAGAAACACTTGCAATCTAACTAGATTTTATTTTTTCAAATGGTAGTTTTTCTTCCTTGTAACATTTTTTTTTTTTTTTTTTTTTTTTTTACAATTTTTATTAAATACAGAATTACATATGGAATAGAAAGTAGTTATTTCATCCACTTCTACTTTAGTAGAAATGAACTTTTATGCATTTCCCATAACAGAGTCTGTACAAGGGCATATACAGAAGACAAATTATTTTAGGTTTATTTTGTAACACCAATCATGACTGTGGGTACTGGTCTAAGACCCCGAAGAATGTGTACGTTAGTATTTTAACCACTGCACCACAGCTCCTATTACAATTTAAAGATAATTCTCTTTCTTCCTCTGAATTTATATATGTATTATATATACTTGCTTATACTAATACCTTCCAAAAATATAATCAAACTTGTTCCATATGCATTTTTTCATAATGCTGCTCAGAAGTTAAATGAGTCCTTAGGAAAACTGCAATTCATTCATGCATTTCAGATGCCTTAGGGACATATAAGCTCTTTTTGTTCTCCCCCCTATCTCCACCCCCGCTCTCCCCCCCTCAACAAAATACTGAAGAATTGAGACAACTTCCAACCACACAGTCAGAAGCACATGTCTCTGGGTTTGGACTTCCTTCAACAATCTGCTACAGCTGGCATGGTGATGTCGATTCATGAAATCCTCTCTGTGTAGCTGTTTTACTTCTCCCAGAAGACTGCTGAATGCAGATATTAGACAAGCCATTAACCAGTTACATTCACTGCCCTGGACACAGTCACTCGCAACTAATTCCTTAAGAGCTTTTCTGAGCAAGTAACAAGAGGCCAACACAGCCTATTGTACAAGATGCCATTGCCTGCTTATCAGACATTTGAATCCTCTATGATACAGGGAAACTTCTAAATGGAGCCTACACCAGCTGCTCCCCTGAAGGCAAAAGCAGATGCTGGCCTTGCATTCACATTCCTACTAAATTTCTCACAATGATCGCTGTCATGTAGATCCTTTGCTTGTTGTCAGGAAAAACAAAGCTTATGTATCAGCAGCTTGCAGCATCTGCCTAAGTAAGATCAACAATCCTAGTGTTTGCAGTTCTTCTAAATGGTTGTAAAAGCTGGTTACAGTGTTCACACCCAAAAGGCAAAGGCTATTTTATCAACAGAGCAGACTGGTGCTCCACGAGTGTTCTAAAAAAACAGTGAGTTAGAAAAGATGGGGGTAATCCTTCTGGTATTTTTCTTTTCATTAAATGATTCTAGTAATAGTCTTCATAGTTCTTAGGGTTCAGACAATAAAGAATGGCACCCCCAAATGAAAATATAGTTGCACCCCAAGCCAGGCCATAGCCCCAGTTGAACTCATGGTATATTTTCAAGCTGACTGTTTCGATGAACTTGATTGGGTAGAGGACTAAGCTGCACACCTGAAGAACAACTGAAAGAGAAACAAATCAGATGTCAGAAGAGGCCTTAATACATTTCCATAAAACTACCACAAAACCAAAATTTGCATTTCCAAATGTTCTTGGTGCAGTTCTGTGTAGTAAGTACTGCCCTTTTTGAGTACTACATATTTATGCATACACACATATGTATGCATATATATAATATCCATATACATCACATACGCAACCTTTACTTCATCCGAAGAACCGAGCAGGTCTTGCATATTCCTCTGATGATGAAAAAATATTATTGTTATGCTATGAAAACAATCCATCAGGTGTCTGGTAAATAAATAGTGAAAACAATTTTTTCCAATTCTTTTCTGTCTCTCTTCATTGTATTTTGGCCTGGAAACATTATTCCTTCTGTAGCAACAAATCTAAAATCTCTTGTTCCAATCCTATTAAAACCAAGTCAAAACAGTGAGAAGCAAGAACAAATGAGTATTAAGAAATAAAGCTCAGAATCAAATCATTTACTTCATCTAACAGTAATTAATTGCAGTAGGTGATCCATATTTATGTTCAGTGGAGGCTCACCAAATTACCTATTTCACATGCATTACTGTGTAGTGTAATCAGAATTAATGATATTACTGCACAGAATACCAAGGAATCCATAAAGTTTGATCAATCACTAAACTTCCCACTTGCAAAGCATTTCCTTGTATTATGAATTTAGAGGGCGGGTCAGAGATGTTTCATGCTAAAAAAAGTTAATAAAACAGATCAAATCCAAGGCATGAAAAAGCTTAAAAACCATTAGTTTCTACATCACTGTCTCTGAGTGCCAGATCTCATGCAACTTGATCCACACATCTGCAGAGAAATTCAGCATCTTGGCTATTGCGTTACATCAAAATAGCACAAAGTAACCTGAAAGGGAAAATGCAGATGAAGAACCCTAATTTTCATACAAAGAATTCAGCTTCATTGGTGCCCATTCTCTTTTAAAGTCAGGCATACTGCTGACAGCATAATTGGGACAGCAGTCTCCAGAGTAAGCAGCTGAAAATTATACTTATTTTGAAGTACGAGAACAAGACAAATGATTCAGCGATTCTCCCAGCTTCTAGTTCAGCCATCTACAAATGACTAACCATCCCAGGAACACATAAAAACTTTTTTTTTAACCTTCAAATTCAAGATCTGGCTCCCTTCTAGCATTTAGCACAACCAAATTATGAAGACTTCAGCACAAGATTTCCCCTACAGACTGCCATCCCTCTGATGCGCTCAGGATGAGCGCACCCACAAAACAGAGCACATGCTTAAGCATTTGCAGACCTGGGATGTATTCTAATGAAAGTTCAGTAGTGTGTAACATAATGCCATAATGACAGTATTAACATTGATTGGGAACGTCTTTTATTTATTTATTTTGTTAAAGAGTTTGCAAGGTATTTTACAAAGAACAATCACTCTTTATAGAATTTTTATAAAGCCAGTGGACAGCAAAGAATAAGACCACTGGGCCTACAGAAGCCCTTTTGAAATTACACAGGGAAACCACAGGAAAATAATGTTAATTATATTCTCCTGTTGGTTGAACATTTTGCACACCTGAAAACCATCATTTTTGTTTTAATTCCCACATGCCCTATTTAGTGCTGTCAAACTGTCACCATCCATTACACACCTGGAGCCTAATGCTCTCCTATCCTCAGGATGGGGACTGCAAGGGGGAGAGGACTTTTAGTACTGATTACATACACTGATAACACTGCATAAAACACACACTGGAAATTCATCCCTGCCTAGCAGCCAGTTAGCTTACAGACTAGTCTTTGGACTCCTCCTTGGGACTGACAAACTGAACAATGTTTGGATTTTCTGATATGGGTACCAAAATCCACAGGATTTTTTTTTTTTTTTTTTTTAATCCCAGAGTTATTGAAGTGTTACTTTCCATTATTTCATTTTAATATAATTTTTGCTTGCCAGCTCACAAAATACTGTACAGTACTGGAGAACTTTTGACAGCACATACCAGAGAAAGCTCCTACTCTTATGAAAAGATTACATATTCTAATTCTGTATAATGAGAGTATCATCACACCCCAAAACACTTCAACATATGTTCACTTTTAGAAGCATCTTTAAGACCATTCAAAGTCAAAGAGGATTTCCTCAGACGAATGGGTAAAAGTTCACTAATGGCCTCCTGAACAGGGGCTGCAGCACCTTGGCTGGGTCAATACAGAAATTGCCCTCAGTGTGCATGTATCTATCAAGTTTCAACCAAGGAAACTCTCTACTTTTCCTCAATCTAATATGAGAAGCATATGGAATTTTATTCTATAGGCTGGACTCGTCAAAACAAAGCAGAAGAGTGGTTACACCAAAAGAACTTGTGACTTAAGGAGCAACAGCTACGACAGATGGTTCTGACATATTTGATGAGGTTTCCTGCTTTTGCTACTATTAGTTCATCTACACTCATGAAAAAAATTTAAAGTGTTGGTAAGAACAGGTAGGCAGAAACAACCACACTGTATAACACTGCTGTCACTTTGCACTAATTTAGTGTCCTACCTTTGATACTCCCTATAAAGTGGAAAAAGACCACAAGAAGACAGTAAGTTATGAAAAATGGCCTGTAAGATCCAAAAAGATGTTAAAGTCAACGCCTGCAACTAGTGATTTGCTTTCAGTGAATTTAAATGGACTCCATGCTACATTGACCTGTTTCCTATGGAATGTATGGGTATTACACTTCTTGAGAAACATTGGTTCTTTCCTGTAGAAAAAAAGGCTGCAAAATAAATTTTTAAAGAAAAAATCCACTTTAAAACTCTTTCTTGTTCTTCTTTGAACAGACTATTCATTTCAAGTTTAGACCGATTTTTATGGCTAAAGTAATGACAACTGCAAGAGAATCGTACAGGAACAAGAATAATAGTTTTACTCTATTTACATGAAATATACACACTCATCATATTAAACATACCAAAAAAACCCACAACAAATCATTTAAAACTAGGAAAGTATTCTTTTTTTTCCTTTGTTAAAATGTTTAACAGACTTGCTTATAAAGCCTCTTTTCAATTAGTCCCTACTTATGAAAATCGTGGTATTAGTAAGAAATTCAGGTATTTCTCAGCTACTCTCGACCATTCTTTCATTCACATATGCTTTATTAAAAACCAATGGGTGCTGCATTTTCGAGGATTAACAGACAAGAAACTACTGTACAGGAAGTTTTTGTACTTAATACAATCCTGTACAATTAACTGGGAAGGAGCACAAAGAGAAAGGGAGGGGTTATTCATGCTGATTTTTAAAATAGTGCTAGCTTAGAACAGGCCACCCTACTACACAGGAAGATGAGGAATTTCATCAGGAGGTCCAGCTGACCGAGCAAGTAGTTTTTCAATGAACATGTAAGAAAGGAGCATACATGAACAGGAAACAAAGCTTGACAATGAGTGGGAAATATAAAAGCATAGTTTTGATGCACAGATACAAAACCAGGAAAGCTGAAGCCCAGCTGGAGCTCAACATAAAGCTGGGAAATGACAAAAAAAAAGTTAAGAATTTCCACAGGTGCATTAATTGCAAAATGAAATTCTGAACATATTCATCCAATGATGGAAAGAAAAGCCAGTCTAATGACAGACAGTAAAAACATGAAACCTTCCCCAAGATCTCCAAGGGTTGTGGAAGATTTGGGAAGAATTAGGACACTCAGCAGTTACCTGTCTACGGGGATGGATGGGCCCGACATAAGTGTGATGAAAGCGATGGTCATTGCAATTGTGAAGCTTCTCTCACCTATACAAAACTCAACAGCGATTCGGAGATATTCGCAATGACTGGAAAAAAAGGTTAAAGTTGTGCCTGTGTTTCAAATTGATTAGAAGTAAAAAATTTACAGAATTATAGGCTGGTCAGCCTCACTTCAAACCTTAGAAATACGGAGTGTACCTCCAAACACTGGCAGAACAACGAGGCAATCTGTAGGCAGCACAGATTCACCAGCCAAGAGCTAGGGTTCAAAAATCTGACAAAATGATTGAAGCCTGCAGCAAATCACCCTTAGGAGGGAGATGAAGGCACTAGTTTTATTTAGATACATGAAGAGGAGACAAAGGAACAATTTCACAGCAGCCTACATCTACCTTCAAATGCAGCTGCAAAGATAGAGAAACAAAGCTTTTTGTAGTGCCAGGAAACCCAGGATATTGGCAATGGATGTGAAATTCAGTTTCAGACATTCATGATGGGTATCAGGAAAAAGAAAAACAACATATGGAGGCAAGTGTGACAGTAGGACAACGTACTTGAAGGGGTTACACAATCTTATTCTTTGAGTTCTTTAAGACTGGTCAAGATAAAGCAAAGTTAACAGATCAAATGTTAGTGATTATTCTGCTTCAACAATGAGGTTGGGCCACATGACCTAGAGTATCCTGTCAATATCCTGTCAACTTATTTCTTTGATGCTGTCATTCTTTCTGCCTTCTTGTAGCAACTTAACTACTTCCTTCACCTTAATTGTTCAGAGCACTCTGCCACTTCTTCACAATCAAATTCTGCTCTCCAATATAACTGCAGTTTTTGTAGCTTCATTGTAAGAGTAAGCTCGGCAAGTATACTGTTATTCTATGTTTCACAGCCTTATAAATATAAATAACAGCACAGAACTCAAGAGTTAATCAAGCAGAACTGTGCTCTCATTTCCTGTCAGAATATAAAGACATGTTCTTTAAGTATTTTCCAAATATTATCTGCTTGTCATTCATCTAATCCCTCACCCACACTTTCACTTAACCATCATTTTTCCAGCTTATACGTAAGAACACCCTGTGAAATGTGTTAAAAGCTTACTGACCCCAAAGGTTCTTTTTCTAAGACCTAATCATAAAAGGTAATGAAATTGTTTTGACATAAGTCATCCATACGAAATTTCATTACCTCCCAGTCAGTAAAGTTGGGTCATAATGGGCTGAGAAGGAGAAAAATTATTAAGACAGAGAGAACACAAGCTCTGCAGCTTCTCAAAAAGCACTGTTAGAATATAGTGCATGAACACAAACACCTTTTAAATTTACTTTTTTAGTTGCTTTTAAGGACTCTCAACAATTACATGCTTTCTTTCTATTCTTAAACTTTGACTCTGTTGGCATTCATTTGGTAACCACATCATGAGACTCCCTACACTGACATGTGTAAAAGACTGGACATAGTACTTTGAGAATGCAGCTCTCAGGGACAGTTTGAATCAGGAGCACTTTGATACCCCAGCAAGTATATAATCTAATTAGGTCCCTACAAAACAAAACAAAACAAAACAAAACAGAGCTATATGAGGACACACAGCCTACCAGCTCAATTAAGACTGATTTTTGGTCTTCACACAACACACTGACACAAGCCACCATGAGATAGTAACAGCTAGCAGTGAGATAATGTCTACAAACCCCACTGAACCCAAGGTAGCTCCATGCAAAAGTGTCCTGCAACTCTGCCTCTGTATGCTCCACATTTTCCCATTACTTGAAGTATTCCTGTTCCTCTCCCAGTTACAGAGAGCTGATAGTGCATGGTTTAAACATACACTTCTGTTGGTTATTTGCTGACTTATTCTCAGTATCTTGACTTTATCACCATCATCTCTTCCAGGTCTGGTAACTCATTTGCCTTCCTTACCTACGAAGTCACTAACTAAAACCTGAAACTAAGATAAAAAACAAAATTTTAAAAAGATGCACTGAAACTAGAAGAAAAATGTCTAGAGTGAATTGCTTGGATTCTAAAATGACTGGAGGCCACTTTCGTTCTTTTCCACAAATGCCATTAATATCTCCAGACAGTATCCTCCTATCAGGCACCAGTAGAAGCACGCAGAGATGAATTCTTAATCAGCCACAGTGGTAACACAAAATATTTTGTAAGTTCACAGAACAGAGTTTTCTACCTTCACAGATGTTCTGTAAAAAACATGGATAGAGGCTTGAACCTACATACAGTTGCATAAGGCACAACTAATGTCCTGCAACCTTGACCTTCTCTTTAACTTCAGCAGTGGACTATCCTTCTGATTCTTTCAAGACATGTCAGTCCATATTCATCTCTAAAAGTATCTGAAAAGAAACATAAAATCCATAGAAAATGAACAGCATCAATGTCAGCACCAAATCCCCACGTAATTCATCTCAGATTTGCCAGATGATGAAGAAGAACAAAACAGGCTGTCTTAACCTCATCATCTCTCTTCCTCTAACAAACTTCAGGACATAACAATTTAAAATGCATGCACATGTGTACATATACATAAAGGCAAAGAGAGTAGTGAACACAACTTGTGAGCTACAGCTCACAAATCTAATTTCTCCAGTGACCAGCTGTATCAGGGAGGGTCAGGTTGGAGATTAGGAAAAGGTTCTTTAGCAGATTGCCAGGCCCTGCAAGCTATCCAGGGCAGTGGTTGCAGCCCCACGTGTTGGAGTTCAAGGACCATCTGGACTACACTATAAGACACAGGATTTGGATTTTGGGTAGTCCTTTATGGAGCCAGAAGTTGGACTTGGTGGTCCTCGTGGGTCCCTTCTAACTTGGGATATTCTAGGACTCTAAATCTCTGCCTCTGCCTCTTCATTCTTAATAGACTAGAAATAATTTTATGCACAGGACTAAAAACTAAGCTATAGGCCAAATAGTAAGATTTTTCCTTTGCTCTTCCCCCTCAACTCCTCCCAGTACCAACTACCCACTAACTGAGAGATATGGCAAGAACGGTGCATACCTGAACAACTACTAAATTACTACACGTAATGATAAATAAAAAAACAAATAAGAAACACCTACATAAATTCAAGAATCCCATTTCCTTGAAAGTTAAACACCCAACATGTTTTATAATGTCAAAATTAATGTTAATTTTTGAAAGTAATGGCATTAGCGCCTTTATTTATTCAACCAGCTCAGCAATGCAACAAACAGAGCAAAAAAAAAAAATACAATTTCTGTTCAGAGAATCTGATCCTAGTCTGTGCTCTTTTTCTCAAAGTGAATAAAATATAACCTACTTATATTCCGTGAACAAATAAAAGTGCATCTCAAAATGCTGTGGTTCAGTCAAACTAAGAAAAACAGCAGGGGGCAGCAGGAGTCTTCCCTAGAGCTTCCTTTCATTCCAGAATGCCCTTCACACGCCTAGTTTTTATTTTTTCATATCCCTGTAAGTGGCTTTTTCAAATATGTCCTGAAGACTAGGTTTTTTCAATCCCTTCATTATGGACTATCAAAAGGGGCTTAAGCTGCTAGCTCCCATGCGGATGTGAGCGACAGGATGAAGGCACACCTTTCCTGGTGAATCTCGGGAGAAATAGAAACATCCGTGCTGCCTAAGCCCTAGAACACCAGAATCCATGAAAGGAGATGATTTGATATTGTAATTATACCTCACTGAAACAGTGTCACAGACAATTAGGATGTATAAGTCTCCCTGAAGATTTTGCAACAGTCTAGATAAACTGTTCCACCCTGATGTTCTTAAAAGCCAAACAGGGACCACAGGGTGACAGTTTGTTAAATTAACAACTAAGGAAACAAAATGACACAATGAAATAAAGTTCTCCAGCAGTACAGAGGCATACATAAACACCTTGCAACATATTTATTTTTACATTAATGGCTTCAAGAGTTCACTTCCAAGCAGTTGTTTTTCCGCTTTAAAACTGTAAAAGGAAGAATGCTAAAATTCCAGAAAAGGCTTTGGATGAAGAATAAGATTGGGGCCATGCAGCTATACAAAGTCATATACTAAAAATGGTACTTAAATGGGTTTATCAGCCATAGTTTCCCCTGCTGCATGTATTCACCAGACACAAAATTAAATGCCAATAAATGTTTTTGAACTTTGAGATAGTGCAATTGCAAAACTGATTAATACCTTGCAAAAATAGTATCCTCAAAAAGCCCCTTAGGACTTAAAGAAGTAAACCAAGTGTCTCTGAATCAGTATACAGAACCAGAAACATCATCTTTTGCAAAAGTAAACTGCCCTCGTGAAATTTTAATTATAGTGCTGGTAAACTGCTTACCTGCAGCAAAGAGCATGACTGCAACTGGTCTGTAGAATCGTCTCCGAGATCCCACACAAATAGAGATCAGGCCAACCAGGAAAGCTATGAGAATGATGGCAGCACCACCCAACAGCAGAGCAAGAGTAGCTATCTGCCAGTCTGTGTGGAAAAGAGAGAAAGAAAAATATAAGTCAGTTGCAGCAAAACGAGCCCACGGGCTTGGGGATGAACATCAGAATACAAAGAACACAGAGAGCCTGCACCAAAGCTTGGGTAAATACACAGCTACACTTTGGATTTCTTTCTTTCTAATTAGCAAAACACCTTTATACAACAGATGTGATTCAAGAGTAAAGTGCCGCAACCTCCCACACATTTTCAAGACTTAGTTGGCCTCACTGGGATTTTAGCTTGAGGAAGACTGAATAATTTGGTAGCTTGGTTTTGCCCAATTTAGAATGAGAAATAGAAGCTGGGCCAGAATCAGTCAGCATGCGTTAGCTGACCCCAGCTAAGTGCTGTAACTTTCTCAGAGAACAGAGCGAAAGTCAAACCTCTGCTTGAGCTGACTGGGGTGGCATAGGAAGGGAAATGCAAAGGCTGATCATGGACACATGCCACCGCAGAGGCAGCAAGGCCAAGTAATAACAAAACTATAGGAAGAAGATGATAAAGGAAAGGGAAAATAAATCATTTTCAATACTAATAAAAATGGATGTTAAGCCCTTATAAAGGCAGTAATGTTCATTACCTGCACCGAGTCAAATCTGAAATCCATTCTGAAGTGTCAATTTTACTTTTCTTCCCCCAAAAGCAACTTCTTGATCGAACCCTGTGTATTTGCTAGCTATTTTCACGCATTATGGATGTAGTTATGAACGTCCTTGAAGTCTCAGATAATATAAAAGCAAAATCAATTTGTAAGCAGATGACCACCATGGATCTACAGAATGTCTAGCTTAAAAGATTCTGTAAGGCCTTAGAGAAGCACATGTTTGTGCTCCCTCTCTTTGCAGTTCTCTTAAGACCCTGTTTCCCTGCAATCGTGGGCTTCAAGAAAAGGAATCCAATTACTATTTATTACTCATCACTACTATTTTTTTTTACTTTAAGGAAGAAGATCCATAATCAGCTTATGAGAAAAGGACCAATGGATCATCTCATTACTTTGAAAGTACTATCATGCATACAGTGATCAGAATGAAATGGCTAAACGTGTTACATAGTTCAAAGTAAATAACAAGATTAATTATTCTCAGAATAAATGAAGAGATTTTAAGGTTACTAAGAACAACAGCAATAAAAATCCACATTCTTTTTTTGAGAAGATCAAAATTCTGTGTTTAAAATTAAAAACAAAAAAAAAAAAAACATAATCAACGAATAGTACAGCTTGCTTCAACAGGGACCTAATCTGCTGAAGATACCTACAGTGCAGCTGTGGGCTCTGGAAATGGAAGATTTGCAGCTATAATCACAAAAAGCCACTGCGTGCTATATGAAAAAGGATAAAAGGGAGAAATGAAGAAACTGAATTAAAGAGATAGAAAAGCATTTCTAAAAGAGACAGTTACTTTACACGTGTGCTTGAGTACACACTTATTTTCTTTTTCCTTGTCCGTTTTTTTCTAGACATAGTAATTATAGTATTAATAAACAATAAGTATTCGGCCTCCAAGAACATTTACTCCTTGTTTTGTTATTTGGCCAAGGCTGGATACAATCCTTCATTCTCCTACTTTCAGCATGCAATCTAAAACAGCAGTTTGCTGTATGTCATAGCATCACAGAAAGGCTTTGCATGGGAAGGACCTTAAAGCCCACCTAGCTCCAACCCACCAGACTGTTCAGGGTCCAATCCAACCTGACCTTGAGCACCTCCAAGGATGAAGTAGCCACAGCTTCCCTGTGGTGGTGGAATTTCTTCCTTGGATCTAATCTAAATCTCCCCTCTTTTACTTTAAAAATATGTCCTGCTGCTTTACTCTTGGTGGGTGAAAATATGATTTTAGTTATGGATTGGAATTCTATGAGAAGTGGTGTTTAACACTGACATGATACTTCAAAAACACTAAGGAGTTAGTTCAGTGATGATTTAGACTGTATTTCTCCAATATCAGAGTGTGCTATGGATATAAAAATAGAGAAATAAATAAACAGAACAGACCATTTTGGAACACCATGAAAGAGATCCCTGCACTTAAGAATTGCACAGATATAAAGACTAGACAAATCCATTCTGTCCCAAAGTTAAAAGGCATAGAAAAGTGGTAAGTCAAAGTGCCAGATGGGAAAACTAAAAGCCCAACATTTTTGAAAGACACAACAAATAATAAAATGTTAAATGTTATCTTCACATTGACCACATGCCAAGTCTAACGCAAATAAAATACATGCAAGTTGAGAGTAGTAAATAAATGGGAAAACCTTTGAGTACGCTACTGCTTCCCAAAGCAAGATCACCAATCAAGTAAAAATAACTAAGGCAAAGATGATGGAAGCAAGAGGTTAGAATATAATTTAGTTCCCAGAACAGACATATCAATGGATTTTAGAAAGGTTAAAAAATAAGCTACCTTACTATAGTAAGATGTGGGAGGTAAAAGCACAAACCAGTGTCAAAAAACACCTACGCACTCAACTAAAAGAGAAATGACTTAGTCAAACAAAATTAGTTCCTGGAATAAGAGAACCTCATCATTGATGTTGGCAAGAGGACCAATATGAAGTTATGTTCCACACTACTGAGAATTAGGTATTTAACATTGTGTTCTGGGCCAAAATGTCTAGAATTGGCTTCTTTTTTTTCCCCTGTAGTTCCAACTTCCATTCACAGGAGCACACAATGCTGCCAACCTTTATGTAGAACTGCAACAGAGGATTCTGTTTAAAGAACACTGTAGAAGTAATTCCAGTCAGACATTACTGCATGAATAATACTAGACTGAGCTTTCCTATATTACCGACCATGAAACTGTACACTTAAAACTCTTTGTAGTCTCAGAAACACCTTAACTTTCAATTCTGAAAGCCATCAGAGCTGGTGACAAAGCAAAACTTAGGTTCCATTAAGTAACACCTTCTTTCTGCAAGGACTTTCTACCTAACATTTCTTTTTGCTAATGCAAAAGAAAAGAAACATACAAAGACAATTGGATCTCCACCTCTGAAGGAAGAACACCCTCTAAGATAAGTTAGCTATAACAAAATGAACACAGCAATCACACTTTCCTACATATCAGATATCCTAAATATCAGTAGTTTCCTCAGACTGTCCAGCATCAAAATGAGAATAGCATATTTTTCCTTTACATGGTGTTACCAGTACACATAACACAACCATCATCAGCCTACTTAAAAGGCATTCAAAATATGGTTGCACCATTTCTGAGCAAGAGAAAACCTTGCAAACAAGCTACTGTACTCACTTCTAAAGACTCAG
This sequence comes from Lagopus leucura, assembly GCF_019238085.1. NCBI lineage: Eukaryota > Metazoa > Chordata > Aves > Galliformes > Phasianidae > Lagopus > Lagopus leucura. The sequence goes on from NW_024962262.1 coordinate 65,802,786, forward strand.
CAGTTCAGTTCATACAGAGATTAAAAAAAATGTGCGTGAAAATGAGCAAAATGGGACTTCAGAGATGATCATTATCAGTCTTCTGGATTCAAAACATGCAATATTTTAACACTTCAAGAACTCACAAATATTTTTCACTGTGCAACAACTATCTAAGAAAAATGCCAGTAACCAGTAAAATTTCACTGCCACAAATGTTTAAAAAGTGTTTAGATAGTAAAAGATGCAGACATGCCAAAATTAAGTTGCTTTGTTGTTTTGCACCCGCAGAAACAATACTTTTAAATTGAATTCTTTTGATTTTCAGGATTTAAGCAGTCTGAACAACCAGAGTCTTTTTATTATTATTATTTTAAAGCATCTTTTAAGATGTAAAAGGATTCAAGACATTTCTTAAGAAAAGCCTCAATTTATAGACTCATAGAATGTTTTAGGTTGGATGGGACACTTCCCACAGACCAGGTTGCTCAAAGTCACATCCAGACTGGCCCTGAATGCATCCAGGGAGGGGGCATCCGCAACTTCACTGGGCAACCTGTTCCAGGGTCTCATCACCCTCACAGTAAAAAATTTCTTCCTAATATCTAGTCTAAATCTACCCTCTCCCAGTTTAAAACCTTTTCCCCTTGTCCTGTTGCTACATACCCTCGTAAAAAGTCCCTCCCCAGCTTTCCCATAGGACCCTTCAGGTACTGAAAGGCCTCTAGAAGGTCTCTTCAGAGCTTTCTCTTCTCCAGGCTGAAGAGCCGCAGCTCTCCCAGCTTGTCCTCATAGAGGGGAGGTGCTTCAGCCCTCTGACCACCTTTGCGGCCCTCCTCTGGACCTGCTCCAACAATTCCATATACTTCTTGTGTTGGAGGACCCAGAACTGGATGCATTACTTCAAGTGGGTTCTCATGAGAACACAGTAAAGGGGCAGAATCTCAATATATAAAAACTGCTCTGCACTGCCCATAAAGCATTACAATGTGAATACCATAATACCATAGGAAACACATACCTCAGTTCTGATGGTGATGATAACATCTGCATAATTGTTATTTTAACAGATTGCCTGTTAGTTTAAGGATGTGGATCTCTGTTTTTGCATATGTATGTAAATCTGAACCCAGGTACTTTGTACATCAAAACCCATATGGTATAAAATTCATAAAAACTACTATCTTGAGTAAAAAATATTCTTGTATATGATTACATTTCAGTTAATTGTTCAAACATAATTAAGTGCTCTTTTATAAATACAGACTGATTGCACCTCTTTGGGAAATTCTACCTGTTTCTTAGTATGGAAACCACATTAATTTTCACACTGAAAGATGGGATTTTTCCTCTCTTCGTCCCTCCAAATGAAATGACCTAAAGCTTTGACAGTATATTCAGTTTTAATTAGAAGCAGCTCTATATGTGCTATTTCTTGGGCCAAACAGTACTTTGGTACCATGTTAAAATCAGAAAAAAGTCATAAAAAGATAGAAAAAACCTCTAAGTTTTACATTGTTTATTAAAAAAGATCATTTGTTAACATAAGAAAGAGCAAGACAAACAGTTAGCATAATCACAGTTACTATATTTTTGGTGAATTCTCGAAAAGTTAAATATTCCCTGTATGTGGTATTCCATGGTAAGAGGTTTTAGAAGTAAAAACATATTGTTGGAACATGAGAAGTATTTAGTACATATGGTTCTATCAGGAAGCGCAAGTAAAGGGAACGCATCTCTTAAAAATCAATGACTCAATTCTTTCAATAGAGGTTCTCCACAGTCCTCTCCTCACAAGAGGCTGAAGAAAGTACACATTTGTTACAAACTGGAAGTAATCAAAGACCTTATAACACAAAATAAAACCTTTGTTTGTTGAGAAAAAAAAAAAGAAAACAAATGAAAAACCCTAAAACACTCTAAAGTCTGTTTCCTGACTCATCGCAAAGCTTCAACTTAGCCTGCTCTCAATCAATACACATTCCTGTAAATTGTATTATAGCACTTAAGTATGCGTCAAGTAAATCAGAAGTTGAGGTACCCATGCATCAGGAATATAATCCACTGAATATCACATCAGCTAAATCAAATAAGATTGCAACAATATTCCCAATTGCTTCACATTCAGAATTATTTTTAAGGTAATCAACAATAATCAACTCAACTATCAGATAGCTAACAAAAGTTTTAAAAGTGAGATGGTCATATAAAAAGTCAAGGGAGAATCTAGTTTCTAAAACTATATTTGTTGCATGATGCTCTTTTTTCCAGCATCAACAGATGTATTTTAGTGCTAAGATGTTAACCTCTGTAGGTGAAACTCCATCATATTCAGTCAAAATACTGAAATTTAAAAAAAAGACACTTCAGTAATGATTAAGATCTTACACAAAATTATTGCATCTACAAAGAAGCCAACTCTTTGGAAGCTCACTTGGCATGTAAAAAAATTGTTTTTGTTTGTTTAAAAAAAGGTGATGGTCAGATGAATTCTGCTTTTACCTAATGTTCAAAAACAAACAAACAAAAAAAAAAGTGCAAGGGAAAAGAATTCATTTGGCTGCTGAAAGCATGAAGGGCAAAACAGCTAAACCTGAAAGTCCAAAGTCTCTATTCCTCCACTTTTGTACAGCAAACACAAGTACAGCTAGCTCACTGAGTGTCTGCAGTCTTCACTTCTGCACACAACGAGAAGCACTTTCTGGCAGGATCCATACTAAATTCCCATTAAGTTGCTCTGGCCACAACCTTCCACAGCAAAGCCTTGTACAAAATAACAGTAACTCTTTTTTTTACTCTTTGACATTTTGCATAGTATTTTTATCATTACCAGTTGCTGCCCAGAGGCACTTTATCTTTTGCATTTTCTCAAGTATGAAAATTGTCCATGCAGTTACTACTAGGCAGAGCTGTGGCAACCAGCCAGCTGTGGCTGAGTGCATTCATTTCTTAACACAAAACTCAGACACGTCATCAAGACAGTCCTCTACTTGTGATGTTAGCGTGAATTTAAACATGTGATAAACTATATGAGGTCTCATACATAAAAAGAAGCTGTCCAGGGAAGCGCCAAAACAGTTTTCTGCTTCTTTTTCAATAGAAGATTGATGTACCGTGCTAATATCTTAGAACTTGGTCTTTATCTGCACACAAAGCCGTAGATACCACGAGTCTTGCACAACACAGGTGGGCTTAACAGTGAGTTTTTCCACATCTAATTCATCAGGATTTTGGCAACATCCAAACAGAAATTTGAGTATTTTAAGCTGGCTGCCAAAATCCTTAAGTGCCTCCTAAGGATAATTCAGAAGTTCTACATAAGGCATCAGCCGCTTTCAATTTACGGTACAAGAAGCTTGCAGGATGGTTTAATGCTTCTGATGCTGAGTGGAAAGCCATGTAGAGCCAAAGAAAAAAAAATGACTATGCACAGATGTGTCCGAAAACAGCTAACTGGTGCAGAATCAGGGATACCTGTATCTTACTGAGACACAGAATACTAATGAAAGAATGGCAAGTGACTCCTCAATTGCAATATGGAATCACAGAATCCTTAGAGTTGGAAGGGACCTCTGAGGATCATCCAAGTTCAACTCTCCTATAATGAACAGGGACATTACAGATAGATCAGGTTGCTCATGACCTGATCCAGCCTCACCTTGAAAGTCTCCAGGGACATGGCATCAACCACATCGTAGGGGCTAGAGGAATTTTCAGAAACAACACATCTTTTCCCAATTTCTGGACTTAAACTTCTGTTTCCATTTCCTAGAAGAATTTGTAACTACTATGTTTGACTGAAACCACTCTCTTCTCCCATCTTCTAGAACCAAGCTAGAAAAAATATAAACAAGATCTACAAGATGTGCGAGCAAACAAATGTGAGGGAAGGTGAACTTGTGCCTTGCTTTAAAGTCAGTCTTACATTAACTGATCTGTCCTGACCTTACAACAAGGAAGCCCAGATTCTCCCAGCTTTGAGGGAAAAGTCCTCAGCAATCACCTAGCATCTGAGTGGGAGGAACACAACACTGTTTCTCGTTCTACTCTTAGGCAGAGCAAGGTAACTGATCAGAGGGAGAGGCTGGCTCTATTCCAGGTTAGGGAGCAGCCTGTTGGAATGACCCTCCCAAGAGGCTGCTCCATTATCTAGCTTCCTCAGACTGGGAAGCACTTGCTAGACCAGGGTCCAGAACAAACATCCATTGTGCAGATACATGACATGTTACAGGAAGCATTTTAAACAACACCACTGCTTATGTAGATCTGTTGGGGAACAATGGCAGCAGTGCAGGCAACTCTCCATCCACCTTCCAATGCCCAGCAGAGCTCTATGTCTTCTACCTCAGGATGCCACTGAGCAAGCAGGGGACATTTGGGTTCCCAGAGAAGTCAGTAGCACACAAAGCAGATATAGACCCAGGTTCTCAGGATGGTCTCTACAGTAGATCTGCATGAAATATGCACTGCATTCATCTGACGTTTCTGTTCAGCTGCTGTGTTACACAGTGTGTGTGTGTGGCACTGAGATTACTGGACTCAAAGTTCACAAGCTTTGACACCATGGCAAGCTTTGTGCTTAGACCCTGGAGGAGGTCAAACTGAACAACAAAAGCAATAAAAATATGGTAACCATCTCTGCTGCTGCTGCTGTTGTGCAAAGGAGACAGATTTTCAAGACAAGATGGCCTAATGCCTGAGGGGTTACAGATGTATGAGAGACTTTAAACATAGCAGGTGCTTGCTCCTCTGCTCACTGACAGACATATCTCCTGAAGATTAAGGATTACATTGCTTATTTATACAAAATATACGCTTCAGGAGGTTTTAGGATAGCTCCTCTCTTTCTGAGTCATAACCTGCTTGTAATTCTAAAAATCACCAAGTAAAACTCTAAGTGAAGTACGTCTCCAAATAGAGTCAAGTGCTGCCATTATAAAGATCTTCATTTTATTATTTAAAGGCAACATGCATTGCACATCTCTTCTGCCAACAGATAACTTCAAGATTAGTGCAGCATTACAGAAAATTGTAACAACCTATAATTCATTCACAGAATAACACAACATATGCATAGGTATTTCTTCCCTTGGATACATGGCACTCTGAAATTAGCTTGCTACTACGCCATTTGAATTACTGGATATTCATTCACTCAAGGAGAGTGAAAAAAAAAAAAAAAAGCACAAAACACACACACCCACAACTCCAAGAACAACACAAAACACTAGAAGTCTTAGAACGGTGTCATTAGGAGAGATGTGTGGGAGATGCGTTATACAAGCTTTTCAAGTAAAGCTCACATTTTCCGACCTCATCCATATACACTACTACATTTTAGTAATCTGAAGAAGGAAGAATTATACTCTGTGTTGTAACAGAAGCATAACTATCTCCCACAATTACCAATGTTCTTCAAACCAACTAGCAATCTGTTGCAATTTTCAAAATTCATTGTGTTGTTCCTTATAAAAAAAAAAAAAAAAAAGAAACAATTAGTGTTTAAAACAGTTCAGAGCACTTTCCATCAAAACGATGGTCTCTGTATTGTAGAACTGGAACAAGTTAAAACACATAAAGCATGACAGCTGGATAGACTTTACCTTTTACAGCTTGTTACCTTGAACCTTATGCAGTCATCTCTGGCCACAAATCAGTAACAGAGGCAAAGTTGCTCTACACTTGATTCTAAAGGCTGGATGTTGTGTTGAGGGACATGGTTTAGTGGGAGCTACTGGGAATAGGTGAACGGTTGGACTGGATGATCTTGAAGGTCTTTTCCAACCTTGGTGATTCTATGATCCTATGATTCTAAGCATAAAGTCTCCTCAAACATTTAAATCACTTGTAATCTCCCTCATATAAGAAACTTCTCTCAATGTACTGGTGCAAGAGTTCTTAATAAAGACAACTTACAGGGTGGCTGAAGTGGGAGATGTCATACTTGTACAGTTGGAAGAGTATCATGGTAAGGATGGTACTTCACAGGTATTATAGTTGGAAAGATTATCATGGCGGAAAAGAAAGAATCAAGGGAGAATGCTTACCCATATCTGAGAATCTAAGCTTGCGGTGAAAAACTCCAAAAAGGAGGAATCTCTAGAAAGAGATCCTTCCCCAGTGGTGGTCAGCCCTTAAATGGGGTCTAGGAGGGGGTGCAGCCTGGTTGGAATTGCCTTCACCTGTGCTCCCACGGCTGACTCAGTCCTTGCCTCAGGTGATCAATCAGTGGTTCAGGCTGTGACTCTACAGTTCCCATACACATACTGAGAGGTCTAGGCTACTATACAGAAGTCTTAGACCCGTTACTCTCACAAAGCGTGGCCTTGGGTGGTTTGAAACTACTCAAATCTTGGGTTGTCTAAAACAAGCAGTCCATTTACAAAAGAGGAAGCGTACTTTAAAGTACTTTATTTAAGCTAATTGAGAGGTAACTAACAAATTCAAGGTGTTTTGAACACATTTAAGGAGTCAGACAAACACGAGGCATAAACAGAGTTATCAGTCATCACAGAGTCACAGGATGAATCAGGTTGGAAAGGACCTCTGTAGGTCATGTAATCCATCTCCCTGTGGAAAGCAGAGCCAGTCTCCATGGCAGACTCAACTTCAAAGCTAGAGCAGCTTGCTCAGGGTCTTAGGTGAAGAGTGGAGGTATTACGGCTTTTGATTTTATACCTATCATCAGATAAAGTGTCAGCGATGATTAATAAGAGTAACATGGAAAAATGACTGATCACAGTTTTCAAAACTAAAATGAACGCTTTATTAATTCCTCTTTACATTGTATGAGCTACATTCTTCAGACCTAGTAAAATTACATCTGTTCTTCTTATGCTATTTTATAGCAAACTATCAGACTTGCTAAGATTTTTACAAATGTGTCAAGATCAACTCTGAGCAATGATCCACATCTTCTAACGTGGAAGCTGCTTTTAAGCTAGCAATTTTCCCTTGGAACAACTGTTTAGATTCAAAACAAGCAGATACCATCTAAGACCACTGAGCCATGTTAATTCTGATATCTGCATCTAAGGTATAATTAAGGTTAAACCTCTTCAAGTGCTACCAAAGGAGCAGCCTCTGATTTTTGTTTATGTTTAAGAACAAATTAGAACAGAATTATAAGCCCAAAGCTTGACTTGTTTTACAGCTCTAAGCTGTAAATTAAGCTTGCATGTATGGTCAGTGTACCACTAAGCTTGAATATGCACAGGGACCTGGCTACACTTATTTCTTTGAGAGTGTTTTAATTTTCAAATAGCCATGGATGGATAGTTTTTAAATAACGTAATACTCTTAAAGAAAACCAAGTGCTACATAAAAACACAGATTCTTAAGTAACAAAGTCATATGTCCCCCATAAATCAGGAGGGTTTCATACTGGCTATTGGCATTCAGTCAAATATATTTTTATATGTGCTATTTCCACTGAAACTGAAATGCTTCATAAGGAGCCATTCTTTTTTATGAATATCTATGTATCTAATCTAAAATACAACACATACCTGACAGATCAGACTCTATGGAATCTACATCATGCTGACAAATCTTAGATTTAGAAAATTATAATGGGTACACTGAATTGCATAAATTCAAATCTATTATTATTTATTCTGCAAATATAAGGCAACTACCTGTACAGGCATAGATTCACCATGCAGTTCAGCAAAGATATATTTAATTTTAAACAGATGCTGATATAGACAAGAACTTTCATCATAACTCTTAGCTCCTGATAAATCCGTAAATGAACCACTGCATATCAGACTTAATACACTTCAAATTAGGTTTAAAGCAAATTTTGTTCAATGACACAAAGCACTGTAAGTTTTCCAGTTTAGCATGTGGGTTTAAAACACAGCAGGATTAAAGACAACTTGTGCATGAGGCCAATTTAAGCATTAATCAGAGAAAATAATTTTATGCCCAAAGACAGCTGGTGAAACTGCAGAGCAGCAACACTGGATCTCAAGATTTTACCACGAAGCTCTCCACACCAGCAACTCCGTCAAATCTTCAGCTCCTGAAGCTCATATTAGGGAGACTTCTAGAATTTCATAAAGGAGAGAGGCATATGCATGAACACCCTCCCAGTTATTGTAATCACAAGAAAGAAAAAAAAAAAAAAAAAAAAAGTATTTGGTATTTCACGTAGACTTGAAAAGAAGAAAGCAAATGAGGATGAGCTTTTTTATAATCTTAAGATTTTAAAAATTAATCTGACTCGCCATGTCACACACTTGAACCAATAACCCTGTACAGCACCTACACAACTTTATAAGCAGTATGAGAGCAAAGGATTGCTTGTAAGCTACAGAAAAAAGGCCTGAAAACAGCAAACGAAGAAAATACTCCAAGCACCAGCAACGCTCAAGGAAAACTGAGAATTATCACTTCCTGCTAGCTATAACAGCCAATGTAATCACATTGTGCCTTCCCTTCTGCTCAGTGCTACCAGGCTGCCCTTTTGATAGCAGTCAGGGGTCCTACATCTAATTACAAAGATTTTTAATTAAACCTTGAATGTGCTTTAACAGCTTCTAGCATGAGCTTGCCCTTGATGGAGCCACTTGAGGTGCTCTCCTTCAAGGGATGATGAAGTAAATCTCTGAGAACCATGGGGGAAGATGCCTTTTGCCTGTGTATGCTACTGCTTTTCACAGCTAGCTAGCTACAAAGCCGCTTGCGTTAGTATCAAGCTAAAAGAGCTTTCCCTGTGGGAGCTCTCCACTCTCTTTAAAATATACCACTCGCTATATTTTTGATGTAGGAGGAAAGTGCACTTAAAATATTAAGCAAGGACACAAAATGGTCTCAAACAAGAGCCCAAACCAACTCAGTGAACTTACTGGGATTCTCTCCCTTGACTCTAATGGGAATTATAACACACCACCAGAAAGCAAAAGCATAAAGTGTGGTTTCTCATATTTCAGGTCTCCTTAGAATGTAGAATCGTGTGCCAAACATGAGGAAAATGAACAACTTATTCCAGGCTCCTCAAATAAAACAATCCCTCACTTCTCCCCCAGTAGCTTGTGGAACCTGGCTCCACTACACTGGAAAGTATCTAAGCAAAACAAGCACAACTCAGTGAGTCAAATTTTAGTGCAGGGCAGAAGAAAGTACCATGAGGGGGCAAATTTCCACCACACAGCATCCTACAAAACTACATTTTATTCCATCTGTCTGCACCGATTCATCCTCCACCTTTCCCTGAGCACACAGGCAACTAACAAAGCAATCAGAGAGATCAGCTGCCGTATATGCTGTGCCATAAGCTGCCCTGCTTTTCTTCATGTCCCACTTTGTGTCTGTGTGTACTCACGAGCAGTGGGGGATGGACTGGGGGGGGGGAGACCCGACAAAGGGTGTGTGCGCAGGGGGGTCAGAGTGGAAGCAGGTTTTCATTCACACCATCTGAAAAGTCCTTCTGCAATCAAGGGGATACTATTTCAGGAGACAGAAAAAAGGGGTAAAGGATTCACGTTGCTAAGGAGACACGCAGAAGCCAACATTCCTACATAAATTTCCATTTATGCTGGAGAAGAAAAGAAAGCTCTCCAAAGTTTGTGAAGCAGCCCGGGTAACTGATTGGAACTGACGTTTCTTTACAATTTGTTTTGGCATTATGTGATATAAAACAAAAACCCCAATCAACATTCAAAACCTCCAACATTACACAATGGCAGAAAAAATAAGAACAGGAGCAAAGGAACATGTACTATTCCTACCACAGTAGAGAACTGCAATTCCATAGAGCCTACAACAGGATTTCAGAGAAGTCAAGGTAAAAGCAGCTCTCTGCCCCTTACTAAAGCCAGCATCTCATCCCTGGGCAACGTACCAGAAGTTGCAGAGTTCAGTGATGCAAAGGGATGATTTAGAGATGCATGTGGGGGGGGGAGACAGGTTGCCTTTGTGGTGCTTCTGTCGGGACTCCAGAAGTTGCCATCGGCATAAAGTAAATTAAAAAAGGCATGAAAATGGAAACAATTACCAAACTACAGAAGAATTCACTGAAAAATATTCAACAGGCAGCTTGTTTATACCACATGCTGTTTTCTTTTTGTATTTTTTTTTCCCCTCAAGTGCTCCAAGTAACGGTGAAATGGCATTAACAAATATATATATATGTCCAGCCACATGAAAGGCCGAGCATCAAGAAGTCAAAACAGAGAATGTAGTGAGAGAAAAGAGGAGTACAGAAGATGATAGGAACAATATCAAGCAATATGCACTAGAAAAAGACTTGAGCACATCAAGACGGCTGGCAGAGAGCTAAAATCCAGATGTCCTCATTCGGGACAAATAACAGCAATTTTTTTTTTTTTAATATTTGGGAAGCCCCAGCTAGCTAAGACCAATGACTCTGGGGGTTGGGGATAGAATGGTAAGAACCTCTGATCCCCCTGAGCTTCTCAGAACAACGGTGACACAGAAAAATAACCCAAACCGGCTTAAAGTCGGGACCTTTCGTGCAAACCGCCGCGTGCAAATACAGAATCAGTCACCTCCGTCACTCACAGAGCTAACACCTCCGCTGAACCCCAGACTATCACGCAGGGAGGAGAAACAACAGAACATGGACTCTCGGAGCCCTCAGCAGCGCACGTTACGTCCAAAGCCCATTTCCACTGCCCTCCCCTTCACTCGCAGGACAGAGAAACGGGCTGGAGCCGGGCGGGGAGAGCGGTCGGGACTGAAGAGGAGGATGGAAGACCGAGCACGGACACAGGGGTCGGGAAGGCTGCCCGGAGAGAGGGGACAAAAGGTTGCGGCCGGAGAGGGAGGCAGCCAAGGCGAGCAGCCGAGAACGGAGCGCCAGGGGGTGCCGCGGGGCACCCGGGCGCGGGCGAGGTCCCCACGGGCGGGGTGGGGCCGGAGCACCGGGAGGCGGCCGGGGACACCCGCGTGTCACTCTCGCACTCACCGCTGTGCAGCGTGGACTCGCAGAGCCAGCTCTCCAAGTTTCCGGGCTTGCGGCAGGACTCCCAAAGGGACAGGTAGTACTGGTGGTCCGCCGTCACCCAAGCGGGGCTCAGCACGGCGCCCAGATCCAGGCACAGCGCCAGGAAGATACACACCAGTCCCACCAGCTTCAGAGGGGTCAGCACCGAGACGCGCACCTCTTCCATGCCGCTGCCGGACGAAGCCATGGGGCCGGGGGGAAGGAGGGAGGAGGAGCGGGAGGACGCGCTGCCGCCGGCCCCGAGGGGAACAGGAGCCACAGCCCCGGCAGCCGGCAGGAGAAGCGGGAGGAGCGCTGACTAACGGCGGGGAGCGGCTTTGGCAGGCGGCAGGCAGCAAGCGGCAGCCGGCGCCACTCCCTCCCTTCTCGCTGAGTTCCCGCCCCGGTGTATCAGGTGCAGCAGCTCCCCCTAGGCGGCCCCAGCTCCACGCTGCCCGGCCCGTCTCGATTCGACTCTGCCGAGCCCTCCCGCCGAGCTCCGCCCCCTGCCCGCCCCCTGCGGGGGGATGGCGCGCTGCCCGGCCCGCTACGGGGCAGGCTTTGGGGCTGAAGTTTGGAGAACGTTCTGCGTTCTCAGCCGGGTGGAGGCGGGGGGAATGCGTGAGGACCGCCGGAGGACCGAGGAGCCAGGGGATACCCAGCTCCAGCTCAGGTGTGGGGTTAGCAGTGTGTGAGCTTGGTTCCTTGTCTGAAATGACCATTAAATTGCAAGTTATCAGTGTAAAGAAAAAGAAAAAAAATCACTTTTTCATGGTTTGCATGTGGACATGGTGGTAATTCCCACTCCCATCAGCTGTGTTTCGGATCCCAAATGAAATCTTGAAAAAGGATTGGATGCCCAGCCTTCATTTCATCTCTGTTTATTTTGTGTAATTAGCATTACAGCACCGAGAATGCCAGAGGTGAGTATTTAGGTTAGTTGTTAAACACAGGTACTGCTGTAACTCACTGTCTAAAGCAGCTCTGCCCTCATAAGATAGAAGCACGTACACAAGGTATTCCATAATGTCCATTAAAGAATACTGAAGAAGATAAATCCCCCCCAGATCTGAAGGAGAGCACTGTGACTTCAGCCTTCAGAGTTAAGGCACAAATATAAAAATGAGAAGGGGAAAACCAAGCCCAGAAAGCCACTATCTGGTGTATAAATCAATCAATTGACTTCTCCAGAAATACAAATTATTATATCTCTGTTAATATTATTTAGCTATTTAACTCTTTTTTTTTCCTTCCCCCCCCCCCCCCCACACACACACATACACACTTTGATTTTCTTCCAAAGGTCCTGATCTGTTTTAACTACAGAAATATTCTCAGTAATTTCAAAAGGTACAAGTCTAAATCTTAATGGTTTAGACAACTTCTTCATTCTGTTTCATTCCTTTTGTAGTCCTTTAAAGCAGAAATAAAAAGAATGAATATGAATGTTCATATTGCAGACTCCTGAAGATGACCAGCTTTGCTATTACAGCTGTTTATAGGAAACTAAGAGGCGTGGTTCTGATTTCTCAGTTAGACTGCAGTAGGTAACACAGGTTTTGCAATAATTTCTCCTTTTTGTTTAGATGCCTCCTCTGTTAAAAGCAGCCACCAAAGCTCAGTGTCTTGATTCCAGAGTAAATGCATTGGGATGCATAGACAATGCTAGCAGCAGTTGGTGTGTGTCTACACCATAAGCATTTGTGAAGTAGCCATTCCATAACTAATCCTGAAGGAGAAATGCTTTTCCCTGACCTGCTACTGCTAAGATTTGAAAGGAAATGAAATCAGTGTTTTTATTTTCTGAAATAGCTTGAGTAAATATGTAGCAGACATTAACATGTTAGTCAATTAGTTTGTTTAAGTCATGTTTCTATTACCTCTCAATTATAGAATGTTAAGTATTTGGAGAACATAGCAAATATAATTAAAATAAAGGGAAAGGGTTTAAAAATTGATAAAAAGTTGTGCCAAGCTAAGCACACCATCTCAAAACCATCTGAAATGTAGTGTCATGGTTCTATCTTAGTGCTTCATAAAAAGGAGAAAATACCAACAGCTGAAATATGGAAACAGAAATAGCACTGGTATCTATAGTTAATGTTCCCAGCACTTTCTGTACAAGACTCAATTTGTTTTTACTTAATTAAACCCTCGCTGCTAGGGCTGAAGTTGCCTCTGCAAGATATCTGCCTCAGGTTGATTTTAAGTTCTAGATGAAGTTCAATCATAGTGAGGCTGAGAAATATATGTATTCACTGTGTATGAAAAAGAAAAAATAAATTCAATAAATTTCTCTCTGAGAAGAAAGCTGACGTACCACCCCAAAATACAAAAACAACCACAACCAACATGCCATGCACACTGTACTCTGTTGAAAGCTGCTATGTCTGTATGAGCTGTGTATCAGCAATTGAATGCTATGGCATGATCCAGCCTGGGCATTCAAAGTTGTGAAGGGTCTGTAGCACAAGTCTTATGGAGGGTGGCTGAGGAAGCTGGGATTGTTCAGTCTGGGGAAGAGGAGGCCCAGGGGAGACCTTATTGCTCTCTACAACCACCTGAAAGGAGGATATGGTGAGGTGGGGATTGGCTGCTTCTTCCAGATAACATCAATAAGATGAGAGGATAAGGTCTCGAACTGTGCCAGAGGAGGATCTGGTTGGATATTAGGAAAAATCTCTTCTCACAAAGTGGTGAAGCAATGGCACAGGCTGCCCAGGGAGGTGGTGGAGTCACCGTCCCTGGAGGTGTTCAAGAGACGTGTGGATGTGGCACTGAGGGACATGGGCAGTGGGCATGGTGAGATGGGCTGATGGTTGGGCTAGATGGTCTTAGAGGTCTTTTTCAACCTTAATGATTCTGTGATTCTATTCTATTATTCTGGCCACCTGTTTGTCCTGGAAGGACCCGGGAGAGCCCACTTGGAATATGAGAAAGAGCAGAAAGATTTCCTCACCTCATAGATGTTCTGCTCGAATAACAGCAGTGGGAACAGAAGTGGTGGGACTGCTTGGTTCTAAGGCACAGTCAGGTATCAAGGCCGAATTGCTGAAAAAAGGCAGCCTGGATTTCACAGAGGGCTGGAAAGAAGGAAGCAGAGACAGCGTGAGAGTGTGAGCAAAGATTAAGTGAACAGAGGCAAAAAAGAAAAGGCAGCATGAAGGAACTGAAATAGTACTGTTAGTAACAAAATAACAAGCGCCATTGCTTCAGAAATTTGTCTTTGAATTTCCGAGTACTGTGACTATCTTTTTCCTTTGGTTAATGGGTATGAAATCAACTAGAAAATCTCTGCCCTTCCTCCCTGGGTGGTTGGCCTAAAGAAGAAACAGCTACTGAAACTATTATTTCAAGTGACAAAGGTCTCTTGTGTGTCACTACGATGGCCTAACTTTTGCTGAAGGCTAAGTTGTGGGTCAGTGTAATTTCACACAGTGTGCACTGGAGAAATTACCCATTTCTGAAGCACCAGAATAACTTACCTGCATTGAGACTTGGAGCTCCTACTGATAAAGGAAATCAGTTACAGGCATGTTTTAAACATGTAAAATATTACAAACTTGTTGACTATTCCCAAATATGAATTTCAAAGCACCCATGTTTCTCTTACCACTAGTGAACCGTTCAGATAATTCTTGATAATTCTGTACATGGAATTCCTCTTATAAAACCATCTCCAAATCTTTCAGAGATGTTCAGTATAGTTTATGAGAAAAACTCGTGTGCTCTTCTCACAAAGACTTTAGTAGCAGAATTAATAGTGCTGCATCAGCAAACAAGTTAGTATGGAGGTAAAATGCAATTAAAAAAATCACAAAGTTTCTAAGAGGTATTGAATACCTGCTTTACCTCTTTGGAGAGGCAAGGATCCTCTGCAAACACAGAGCATGCTCATATACTAATTTAGTATGTCAACATTAATCTTTATGCAGTACCTATCTAGAAACAGATGAATTAAAGTCAGCTAACCCTTTTCATTTCTAAAAGATATACTTTGGGACAAAAGTATTTTTGGTACAATATGCTGTTATATTTGCATTTTAAAATAGAATAATTCTGATTAATAGCATTTCCAACCTAGTTTTTTTTGTAAGATACTTAAAAATGTTATAAAAGTAAACATTGTAGCAGCTTAGTTTTAGACTATACCTTGCTTTTCTCTGTTTTTTTGTTTTTGTTTTTGTTTTTTTCTCCAGCTTGTCCTTTGAGTATTTTCTCTTATTTACTTTCCTACCTCCTATTTTTCTTTTGGTGCTTTTTATATCTCTTGCAGACTCAATAACCTAGGCTGGAATGAGACCCTCAGAGGTCATCCAGCCCAACTTCAATACAGGTGTGATCAGATCAATTTGTCCAGGGCCATGTCCTCTTGAGGCATAAGCATCTCCAAGGGTGGAGATGCCACAACTATCCTGGGACATAGCACAGTGATGTTTCAACACCCCACTAGTGAAAAGCTTTTACAAATATCTAATTATAATTTCTTGTGTTACATCCTTTTTGTTTTGCCTTTTGTCCTATCACCTCTTCTTCACAGTCTGGAACCATCATTTTGTGTCCACTGGTCAGGAAGCAATAAGTTCTCCAAAGCCCTCTTTTCTCTGAGCTGAACAAGCCCAACTCCCAGATTCTTCTTTGTGCCATGTGCTCTGATCTTCCTCATTGACCTGTGCAGGACTAGCACCAGTATGTCAATATCATTCTTGTACTGGAGAGCCAAAATTCTGGACAGATCACTCCAGATATGGCCTCAAAAGTCACAGAGTCATACAGAATGGCTGAGGTAGGAAGGGATCTCTGGAGATCACCTAATTCAGCTCTTCTCAAGAAAGGAGACCTAGAGCAGGTTGCATAGGAAAGCATCCAGGCAGGTTTTGAATAACTCCATAGAAGGAGACTCTAAAACCTCTCTGTCACTCTCACAGTAGTTTTTCCTTATGTTCAGAGAGAACTGCCTGTGTTTCAGTTTGTACACATTACTTTTTCTGGGCACCACTGAAAAGAGCCTAGCCCTGTCCTCTTGACACCCTCCCTTAAATTTGCACACACTGATAAGGTTCCCTTCTTATTCCTCTCCAGCCTGAACAGTCCCAGATCTTAGCCTTTCTCAAACGGGAGATACTCCAGACCCCTAATGGTTTTTGTGGCCTTCCTCTGGACTCTCTCCAGCAGTTTCCTGTCTTTCTTGAACTGAGGAGCCCAGAACTGGACATACTCTTCAGACGTGTCATCATCAGGGCAGAGCAGAGGAGGAGGATCACCTCCCTTTTGCTCTTTTTAATGCTCCCCCAAGATGCCAGTGGTTTTCTTGGCAGCAAGGGCACACTTCTGGCTCATGGTTAGCTTGTTGTCCACCAGAACTTCAAGATCCTTCACCACCAAGATGGTTTTCCACAGAGATGGGTCAGCCCCCAGCTTGTTCTCATGCATGGGATTATCTGTATTTGCATTCTTGATTTTTGTGAGGTTTTAATCAGACCCTAGACTCCATTCTACCCAGGTCTTTCTGAACCCTAGCCCTCCCTCCAGTGTCTCATATGAACTAAGCCACCACTTGCCTCTACTGTCAATAATTTGCAGAGGAAGAGCCATGTGGTAAAGGGCTCCTGAGAAGGTTCTAGTCTTGCAACCATTAAGAAAATCATCTGTGAAATAAGATGCTGATGTCTGTGGGGCTTCTTCCATTGCGCAGTGTCTCAGGACTAGACCCTGTGATAACGGCAGTAGTACTGAGGCAGCAGTTCAGTCTTCTTCCCCTGAATGGGCTTAGGGTCTGGATTATGCATGGGCTGAGATCACTGCTGCCAGCATTTTTGGTTTAAGTTAGATTCTAAAGTTAAATTGTGCCAAAAATGGGAAGTACATTACCAGACAAGAGCTACTTCATATTCGGTCAACACAGTGAACTGGCACTGTGCAACAGAAGAAAGCCTTTAATTTCTTGTTAGTGGTTTAGTACTGGCTGTGCCACAAAGAGCACAAAGAGTTAATGAGAAGAAAAAAAAAAAAGAGAGAGGAAGAAGGAAACTTTAAAAATATGGGGAAAAAAAATTGTCTTTGTAGGAGTGGAGAAGAACATTATTTCCATACAAGAAAACAAAATGTTGTTTAAAGATTATGACATGACATACCAAACACCAAAGTAGAAGCTACTCTTTGCAACAGATAGTAGATTTACCAAGGGAAAATATATGAGTAAGGTAGTAACTTACAGAAAATTCAGTGCTTCTGATTTACTCAAATGTAAGAAGATGGGCAGAGTCACTTCAAATTTCAATATCCTTTTTGTTTCTGCAAAGGATGGGCTGGTAAAAATGTTTATCTCCTGATATATCATCATCTCATATGGTCGAATGAGCTACTGTGAATCTTCCCAAACATCATCTCTGAGAAAGTGTATTTGTTCTGCCTGTTGATGCCCATTGGAATTTCTTTCACAATGTTTTGAATCTTTCCTCTAATCGTTGTCATTTGTACTCCTGACTGAGTGCATTTCCTCATTCATATATTTTAACACATCTCATATGCCTTCAAGCGTCAACAGAAATGCATTTTTCATTGGCTGGATTGATGTTGCTGTTTTTTCATTGCATTTCTAATGTGACATGCTTTTGGGATTTTTATTTTTTATTTTTTCATACTCTTCTCAAAATGGCAAGGTATTTAGAGAGAGCAAGCTGGTTCATTTTATTCTGCTGTATTACGAGAATGTCTCTAACTGCAATGTTAGAGCGAATGTTAGGTCACTCTGGAAGTAACGCTTCATATTTATTACTATGAAAATTACAGAAGATATAAAGAGCACCATAACACTGTGTGATAGAGACAATTCTCAGCTAAAAATCACTATTTTTCAATATAGTCACCACCACTAGCTATGCATTTTTGCCAGGGATGAACAAGAGCCGGTATGCCACTCTCATGAATTCTCCACAGTTGCTGTCATCACCACTGAAATGCACTGCTCACTGCTTCACTCTGCTTACACCCACTGTTTGGTCTCCGTCAATGTCCAGCAAGCATCAGTGAATGTCAGCAGGTGCCATTTCTTCCACATGGAGGAATTCAATGACAGGCAGAAAGTGATGGGGCTGTTCAGCCCAGAGAAGAGAAGGGTAGGAAAGACCGTGATAGATTTCAGTATCTAGAAAGGGGCTATAAGAAAGAAGAGGACAGACTATTTAGCAGCATCTCTTGTGATAGGATAAGGGGAAATTGTTTCAAACTAAAGGGAGGGAGATTTAGATTGGACATAAGGAAGAATTTTTTTTACAGTAAGGGTAGTGAAGCACTGGCACACGTTGCCCAGAGAGCTGGTGGATGCTCTGCCCTGGAGATATTCAAGGTCAGGCTGGTCAAGGCTCCGAGCAACCTAATCTAGTTATAGGTATCCCTGTTCATTGCAGAAGAATTGGACTAGATGACTTTTGAGGGTTGCTTCCAACTCAAACAATTGTATGATTCTGTGATTCATATGCCATTGTGTCAGCCAGCCCCTCTGCTGCCATATGCTGCACAGCAACAAAATGTAATGGAGTATTGGTAGGAAGGTTCAACCCTTACTGCCACACCGCCCAACATCCATCTCTGATATAATGGGACAACATAATAAAACAGGAGGCATTACTTTCGTAGCAGTTCTCAAAATTAATTGCAGAACTCTGCATTTAAAAATGGGATGCATGGGAATTTACAGAACACATCACGTCAAGGCTTGAAATACATCTGCACACATAGAATATTTTGTTTAGTTCGAAGGCCAACTAGAAGGCCTTAGCTACAGCTTCTACACTATGGATGGTCAGTACTTCCCCTACCAGCAGGCAAGGCAGCTAATACAAGAAGTGTCACTGCAATTCCATAAGAGTGGCTGTTTCCAGCACTCTGCTCCTGCAGGCTTTCACCTTCCTGTGGCCCATTTAGCACTGCAAACACCAGGACAAGGCAGTCACCAGGAGAAGTTCTGCAATTCCTTCATCCTAAATACCAGTCCTTTCCTCACCTCACTTTTTCTGAGCTGACTTTAAGTAGAAATGCAGATTAGGAAGGGTAGCTATTGCTTGTTGAGAGCAAAATGAGGCTAATTCTAAATATCATTTTTCCCCCATTATCATTTTAATATTCCAGCAAGGTTACTTTATTATTATAGAGGAGCATAGAGTTATACTCTTTTCACCGCTTTCATGCAAATTGTTCAGATCTTCCTCTTAAATAAAGAAATAGTCTTCTGTGGTGGTTATTTATTTATTTTTAATACCTTGAGAATCAGTAACTGTTTAGGCTCATCCTATTTCTTGTAATCTCCACTTCCATCAGATTAACTTCATGCAAGCTTAACATTTGGAAAAAAAATATAAGCTTGAGGCCTAGCAGCTCTCTTTCCTCCCACTCCCTCCTCCACAGTGTACACTCACCACTTGTTTTTAGCCAAGAAGTGGTGCTCTGCAGCTCCAGTTGCTATGTTGTTCGGTTTAAAACTGCCAGCAAAAGATTCTCATCTGGCTTCTCTGTCACACAAGAAGTTGTAAAAATAAAAGTAAATGGAAACTTGTAGTCAGAAATACAGCCAAGAGAGGCTTGCAGTGAGCAATCTTAAGAACTTAAAATAGATTCTAAAGAGAATCAAAGTGGTTAAGTTTTTGGAAGACTGAGAAAATCATGTATGCTAATTAGGACTTATGTTTAGGAGTTTTGTTCATCAAGGTCCTTCATTTTCATAAACTAACAATATAAACAAAATCAAGTTTCAAAACGACTTTAAAACTAGAAGAATAAGCCTAGGTGAGAAAAAAATTCTCATAGGAGGTGACACTTTCTTTCAATATGTGGATCACTCCACTGGGTGGTTAGGTAGATTGCTCAAACTGCTACTCTGCTTTATCTGAGCAATGAAAATCCACTGGTAGCATTGCTGAAAAAGCAGTGATTCACCATTTTCTTGTCTGTTTACCACAGTCTTGTATTTTTCCTTCGCCATCTGCCTTCACACTGAGAAATGTGGAGAATGAAGGAGGCTGTCATAGCTTATTGGGAGGTATGATGGTACTTGCTCATTTGAAAGAAAACGTCAGTTATGGATCCACAGAACGATGAGCTGATGAAGAATGCAAAATTAGCAGAAATAATAGTATAATAAAGATTACAAAAATAAATTGTCATTCAAAAGACAAAAGTAGCTCACAACGATATCTGGTGGGTTAAATCCACCTTCACCGGAGCACAAAGCACGTACCAGTCAATTATCGATTGAGAGAAAAGCCATATGTCAAATACAGTACATGATAGATTGAAGAAAAATCACTTTGACTAGCATGAAAATTAAACCCAGCCCCAGATTCTTTACATATCCCAAACCCTTATTGATTTGAGTTGATGAATATGTTAGGAATGCAGACTAGGTACAGAACAAGCCCTGATAATAAATAGCCCATAACTTTCCTGCAGTATTTTTCAAATTTCCCATTTGCTTCAGCCATTTGTGGTTGATATTGTTTTTTTTAAATAAAAACAAACAAACAAAAATTAAGTTCCTTTTCAGTTGTCAGTACATCGAGATCTTCCCTTTTCCTTTATCACTTACAGAAACAGTATATATATATAATCCCACAGTTTAATATTTTTCTGGTGCAACAATGGGATGACAGCCAACTGCTGGCACCAGTGCTGCTGCTTGTGCCCTGCTGCTGAATCTTGGTTGTAGGCAGTGCATCCAGAGGCACACTGACAACAGATGTCTGCAGTGTGCTGCTCATTTTGAGATGAACCATTACAGATCTCTTGCATTGCGCATCCTTTCATCTCCAAAATGTGGCTTAGGAACTGTCTTCCTGTTTTCAGTAAGATTCAGCTGTTAAAAGAGCCTCGTCAGTGTGAAAAATGAAGGAACTATTTCATAAATGGATACAACTTTAGTGTGCATGAGGAAGCCAGGGAGCCATATGCTGGGGCCTTTGCATGAAGACAGGTTAACAGAAAAAGTCTGGGGTCTGAGGGGAATGGACTCGTTGGCTGTGTTGCATTCTACATCTAGCTCTCCAGAAATGCCGTTTAGAATCCAAGAACTGATCAGAAGCAGTGGTATTATTCTGAAAACAAAGGAATTTCCAGAAGGAAGAATGTGAGGTGGGAGCTAACCAGAAGTGTTAGTTCCTCTGTTTAATTTATGTGAAGTCCTATACCACCATCCTGCTTCACCCCTGAAACTGTGTGCCTAACAGAAATTCTCTGTGTGAATGTCACTGATGTTACAGTATTGTTGGTCAGCCTCTCATTTATAGCCATTCACTCCAGACTGTAGTAGTGTGGTAGTGTGTAATGATATGAAGGTATCCTAATACAATAGAAGATCATATCTGCCCGTTTTGTGCTTAATAGCACCCACCCTGCAAGGAGTGCTCACATACTTTTTGATGTCGTGTACTTTGCTCATGTCTTCAATGCCCTGGCAGAGAGCAGGGCTGGAACCAGCCTCACTGGCTGCCACAGGGAAGATGGGAAAGAACAGAAACTTTTTGAGACTGCAGAATTTAGCTCAAGAAAAATACATACGAATTTTAGAATGATAGAATGATAGAATTGCTCAGGAAAAGACCTTAAAGATCATCAAGTCCAACCATAACCTAACCATACTACCCTAACTCTAACAACCCTCTGCTAAATCATGTTCCTGAGCACCACATCCAAATGGTTTTTGAACACATCCAGAGATGGTGACCACCGTTTGAAGCATTTACCCATAATTCTCCACTCCTCACTATTTTAAGTCATTAAATAGTGTCATCTGCAACCACCCAAAGTTTTAAATATATGCGCTTTATTTTTTTAAGTTTCAGTTTTATGAAAATTGTGTAAGTGACAACCTTAAGGGTTGGGATCAAATCCAAATTGGCTCAGCCATAATTATTTTCAAACCTTGTTGAATTGTGTGACAACTTTAGCTTAATGCCAGTATTTCTGCTTAACACATAAGCATCAGATGGTGCTGTGTGTGAACAAGCATACGTGGACATAATAAACTAACATCACCATATTGATTTGGAATGATTCCATGTCTCCGGCTTTACAACAAGGCAAATTAAGGTTTATGATACTGATACTGAATTTGTCTCCTTTACCCACTCCGAACAAGAAGTAAGAATGTGGTTTTCAAAATGTAGCAGCCGAAAAGTGTTGTTTTCTTTCTCAAACTGATTTTTTAATTAAAATTAATGAACTCTGTGGGAAGAATAGTATTTCCCATTGTGGAAATAGACAAAAGATTGTTGTGAGGATTAGAAATAGCCATGCAATTTTGGAGACAGCAATTTCTGTCAAATATTCAATGTTCTTCCTCTCTCAAAACCGTTTGAAAATTATGATTCTGACTTCCACTCAATACTTGAGTTTATTTTTTGTATGAATGAGCCTTATGTTTTTGTTTTTTTTTTAAATTTCTCTTGATGACTGTTATATTTGCATTTGAAAATTTTAAATATAATACATAGCATGAATTCAGTGAGTTTTTAGACAATTTTCTGGACTCAGCTGATGTTTCCTACCTGAGAGTTTGGGAACTTTGCCTTTCCTTCCTTCAGATCTGTGTGCCTTTTCTGCAGAAAGAATACAGAGAAAGGAGAGGAGAGGAGAGGAGAGGAGAGGAGAGGGGAGGAAAGGGAAGGGAAGGGAAGGGAAGGGAAGGGGAAGGGGAAGGGGAAGGGAAAAAGAAAAGGTGCAGCAACCCCTCAAATCCCTTTACACGTTAGCTATGAGGAAATCTCATGAAAAGTAGGGAGAGTAATAGGTGAAAATGCAGTGGAAAATGAAGTGTGCTGGAGTGGAAGCTGAAGAAGACTAGGGATTCAATTTTGAGAATCCTGAACAGAAACTGTAAATGTAATAGCGAAAATAGAACACTAAGATCTACAAGATTATGGAAAGAATGATTATGTACAAGTGGGTATTCAGAATGTACAAGAAACACCAAAAAGGTTGAATTGCTACTGATACTGCTGAATGTCAATGAAATACAGTGGAAACTGTGGTCTGTATGACAATGTTAAGAGTAATCAGTTATAGAAACTCAGATACATTAGTGCATCTGAGTTTCTGAATTCAAAGATCTCGATATTTGATATCCAGTGCTGTCTATGACTGACATGGAAAAGACAGATTACGCCTAAATACACAGAATTTTGATACTCATTTTATGGGCACATCATATTAAAAAAATGACATTTAAGGGGAAATGGAAAGAGCAAAAAGACATACCTAGAATTTATTTCTGATGCACTTCATAATCTGATCAAATTTTGTGACTTTAGGGTTTTAAGAAGATTGTAGGCTGTGATATAGATGTGAGGCAATTTAACAAGTAAAAGCAAAGTGACACTTTGAAAATACTAGTGAAAGCTGTAACTTAATCCAATGCACAAAAATGAAACAAAACAAAAACTCCTCAAACCATGACAAAGTAGCCCTAGAGTATTGTACTATCCTCAGAGGAGGTAACACAAATACAATAGCATCAATATTGTAAACATGAGTACGTTTGTTCTAAAGGGACTAAACTCATACCATGAGAACCATGAAAAGCCATTAATTGAAAGGGCAAAGAATAGTAGTAGGAGGAAAGAAATACAAACCTGCAAAAGATATGGGAAGACACCAATCTGCAGCTTACATAATATATATGTCAAGAAAAGAGACAGAATGAAGGTGATGAAATGTCATGCAATAACACATCCAAGTCACCTAGAAATCCACTGAATGACTGTCAGTAAAATGCTGAGCCATTATTCCATGTTGGAAACTGAAAGATATGGCATGGGCAATAAAGATGGAGGAAGAAGTTGAATTTGCATTTAGGGAAATGTGATTAAATCCAATTTTAAATAAAAAATTGGAATGAGAATAGTGGTTATCACTATTAAAAATATCAGCACACAAATAATAAAATATGGAGAAATTCAGCTTGACTCTTCACTAGCCCATTAACATATTACTTCATTTTATAAATAAAGCTCTGAGAATACTAGGCAATGTGATGACATTGCCTATAGGATTACCAGCTTTATAAATTCTTCATAAATCTACCAAAGAATCTAAAAGACAAAAATTAAGCAAGACATCCAGGTAATATACTTGAGAGGCCATGAATATGTTTCAAGAATATATTTCAAGGATATGAAATAAGAAGCACAAAACTGAAGCGATGCTGCCAACACTGTGCTTGCTTTAAACTTCTTTGACGTTTAGAATAAAGGTGCTTAGAATAACACTTCAGTACTAAGATATTAAATATCTTTAAAAGAATTATGATTCTAAATTGAAAAATGTACTCTTAATGCACATAATGCATGCATAAGGAAATAATAATAATAATAATAATAATTTAGAGGTAAAAATCTATGTCGGATTAACCTGAAACAATACAATTCAACGGTCTTCAGGTCTTTGGAAGATAATTCAGTGTTGATAGACATTTATAAAGGGAGGCACAGGAAGGAACCCACTCCAAAAGTAAGTTTCTTTCTCAGAGGAACAACAGTTATGGTCTATTTCCAGTGTCTTCTTATCTTAAGATAAAGAGGGCAAGAGATAAGGACTAACCTCTTACCAGAAGAGTCACCTCACTGAAGCAGCCAAAGAAGACAAAATGGGAACACAGTATTTTAAATTAAGGAATATTAGTATTAGCATTCTATATGCTTCATGAGCCAAATTTCTCTGAGGCACATTTAGGCTCCTTCTCTGTATGCTGTAGAGCACAGTAAATAGATGATTAAGATCTTCTTGGAGGGACTATAAAGACCAAATAACATTTCTACCCTTCTTATATCTCAGGCTCATTCAGTTTCTGACAACAGCAACTGTCTAGAAGTTGATGATTTGTCAGATGCCAAAATACTGTAACTGACCCAATATAAATCTTATACAGACAGAGAAGAGGACAATGCAACAGAAACTTTTAATTATAATAATAAACTTTTAATTTATATTAACAATTTAGTTGAGTTATTATGAGTTTTTATATTTCACAAAGTCATACTGCTATGTCATCCATATTCAGCTATGTTTGCCTCTTTATCACTATCACAGAAATACAGCCAAGATATCCAGTGCTGATTTGTTGGCCGAAAGCATTTCCAAAACAGATAATGATGCATTGTTCCTAGGAGCTGCATGTCAACTCTGTGCCCTGAAAGGAGATTTGCAAAAATCCTCAGTAATTAGGTATTTCTTTTACTGACTACGCTCTAAGAAGCTCATGTTTGTTATTTACTGCTACCTGCATACTGAATAATTACACTCAATAAATTGGCTCCTGCTATGCCTTTCTTAGATATCGGGATAAGATTTGTCACAGTAGAAACTACCTCCATCCTCTTAAAAAGGCAATCTATTCTTCCAGAAACACAGGTATTCATTTAGATGAGGTCACTGACTGATAATCTATTTTGAGTTGCAGTGTTTTTTAATCACTTCTTCACGTACCTGTTGGTTGTGGAAAACAATGTAAATGATGGGAAATTTGTGTGGTTTTACTTTATGCACACGTATATGTAAAACTTTGAACATAAATATACTATGGTTAAATAAAATCTGATTAGTAATACTTATCTGTACATACATACTTTAAATTTATGTCAGAGACATACATTCCTTTACCATGGTACGTTTGATAAAGTCCCGGATGTATACATAACATTTGATATAGTGTTAATATCATTGATCCCCACTATTTCCTCCAATTACTCTTCCACTTACCAGGGGAATATTTTGTTCTTTTTTCCCCTAAAATTTATTTGCCTTCAGACCTTTTCTAAGGCCACAGTTGGACAATGCATTCTCAGTATTGTGCAGGGGTTTTTGTCATATTAGTTTTTGGTAGATTGGTTGGTGTCTTGGTTTCAGATGGGACAGAGTTTTCTTTGTAGTGTCTGGTACAGTGCTCTGTCTTAGCTTTAGGAGGAAACAGTGTTGATAACACACTGATCTTTTAGTTGTTAAGCAGTACTGTACAGAGCCAAGAACACTTCAGCATCTTGGGATGCGCTGCCAGGAAGGGGCTGGCGGGAACAACAAGCTGGGAGGGGACAGAACCAGGATGCTGACATAGACTGGCCAAAGGGGCATTCCATTCTATATGGTTTCACGTGAAAGTATAAACTTGGGGAGTGTGTCGGGGTGGGCCAGCACTATTTACACCAGCTGGACGTTGGTCCACACACACAGAGGATGCTCTGAAAGTAATACTTCTTACTTATTTCTATGGGAACTATGTACAGCAGTTACAAAGAACTCACTAACTAACTCTATTTGATAGAACAAATTCTCAGCTACAAAACACTATTTTTTCAGCACGCTCACCACCATTAGCCAATTTGCATGGATGAGCTGATCAAGATGTGTTAAATTTCATGGAGAGACAACTCTGCATGGCCATCCAGAATGTGGATTATCTTTCACATCACTCTTGCCACTGCTGAAACACAACAGTCATCACCTCACTGTGCTCACATCTGCTGTTTGGTCACCACAAACGTTCAACAAGCATTGGTAACTGTCAATGGGTGCCATTTTTTTCTGCATGGAGGATTTCAGTGATACACCTTTGCTTCATAAACTCTTCCAGCTCTGACACCATTGTGTCAGACTGCTCCTCTGCTGCTGTCTGTCACACAGCAACAAAATATAATGGAATATTTGGTGAGAAGACTCAACCTCTACTGCCATATCACCAATATTCACCTCTGATGTTGAGAGCCAACATAATAGAATAGGAGGTACTAGTTTCGGAGCAACCCTTGCTCATGCACCTGTGTGTTTATGTGTGTGTTTATGTACAGATATATGCGTGTGTATAAATACACACATTTATTTATATATTTATGCACACACATATTTATATATATTAAATCATTGCTATTATTTCTCTTTTTCTTTTCTGTCTTAGGAAATAGTTTTTATCTCAACTCAGGAGTTTTACTTTGTTGTTTTTTTTCCAATTCTTTCCCCCATTCCACTGGGAAGGGGGAGTGAGTTGTATTGTGCTGAGCTGCACGCTAAGTTAAACCACAACAATTGTTCTGGGTTTGTTTGTTTGTTTGTTTTTAGGTTCAGTAGACACCTGACATCTGCACATCATCTGAGTTCTTTTATCTGGGTGGCACCAATCCATCCTGCAATTATACACTTAATACTCCTGGAAGCAAAGTAAATCCTGGTATTCAGTCAGGTTTGAGCTTAAGTGTATATCTTTCAATCTGAGATATACTGCATTCTTTGGAAGAAAATAAAATTAATCTATTCTGGTAATGAGTACTATTTCCTTTCAATGGATAAAAATAAATAAGAATCAAGTAAC
Organism: Lagopus leucura; assembly: GCF_019238085.1. Lineage (NCBI taxonomy): Eukaryota > Metazoa > Chordata > Aves > Galliformes > Phasianidae > Lagopus > Lagopus leucura. The sequence goes on from NW_024962262.1 coordinate 65,830,064, forward strand.
TATGTCTGATTATATGAATCCTAAAGCTTGCAGAATAGTATTCCATTTGGTTCCTTGTAAAACGAGGATAAATATGGTCAAAGAATTTCCTCCAAGTATCCTCTGAATGTTGGGTTTCTCTGTAAAACATGGAAAATACAGTTCTCTGCCAACCCTCTGGGAAGCTTTAAAATTATGGGTTGTGTTGAAGAGAAAGCAGAAAAATGTCCTGGGGATATTACTAGGTGGAGACATCTCCATCTAGCTGTACAAACTGCTGTTATTTATAAGAGGGAGAGTCAATGCTGGTTGTCCAAGCTGGTGGTTACAGTCACAGCCTCTAGTGAGGCTTAAGATGCCTCACATATAAGGAGGCATAAATCCATTTTATTCTTGCTGAAAACAGTTGTGGTTTCTTTTGGTTGGTTGGTTGGTTGTTTTTTTTGGGGGGGGGGCAATGCAGGGTGTACTAGAAGAGCAGGGTGAAGAGAAGTGTCCCTCATGCACCAACTCTATTGTGTTGCTCTTACTCAAGTGTATGCACTGGCTCTGAAGAAGCAGGTCTCAGGGAAGTGCCTGCCAGCATATGAGTTGCAGAGTGAAACCCCACCAGGTTCCCACAGGGGTGGGTAGGACTTTTTCTCTTTAGAAAGAAGATCTGTTCTAAAAATTCAGCTGTGACCAAGATAAGCTCATGTTTCTCTATATTCGCTTGTGCCTTGCCTCAATTTTCATGCTGAAAATTTTACTGGTTATTTATTTATTTATTTATTTATTTATTTATTGAATCTTACTGTGTAATAATTATCCTTCATCTGGAAATTAGAAAGGAGCTTTTAAGCTCTTGACCTCAGCTCCTCTGCTGGTTTAGATATTATCACTTACTGCTCTGATGTGTATTTCAAATGTTTCTGTTCTCTTTTAAACTTTACTTATTTGCAACCAAAGAAGACACTCTGGACTTCGGTGTGATATAAATTTAAGATTTAAGAGCTGAGCAGAGTATGAGCAACCGCACAGGCTGTTGCCATCCGACAATGCTCATAACTGTTCCCCGAGATGAGAATTTGAAATATTCTTCATTTCCTGTCTATTATTTAAAAGGTTTCTCGCAAAAGTTTGAACTTGCATCACAATGAAAACAAGTCAGAAAAGATACTTATTATTTCCTGATTTGATGTCTCATATGATTTGCTATTTACAATACAAATTTCAAAGATAAGGCTCAGGATTTTGAGTTAAAGGTTGTTTATTTTCTAATTCCTATTTTTGTGAAATGTAATAGTTTTAGGCAACATTCAGATATATTTGGGGCTTTTCATAGGATTTTGTGATAACAACTCTAATTCAGCAGTATGCTCTTTAGTGCATGTATATACACGAGTTTCCAACATTTTGTATGAAAGACTGCCAAGTAGATTGAAAGTACCCACCCAGACCTAACAAAAACTCAATGTGTACCTCATTTCAGTAAGAAATACATTATTTATTAAAAAAATGTGTTAGGTTTCTATGTCTAATATTTTAGATTTGTCAACTCAGGAGATCATTAATTACCTACCTTTTTAAAACCAAATACCTAAGTTGCCTTATTTTTTTTTAAGTCCCATTTAAAATATCACTGTGGCAAAGGTGATTATCATAAATTGTGCAGCACTTAATTGGTATTACTTAACTGTCTTTGAAGCTATTTACCAGTTGCTTACATCTGAAGAGAAATGTAAAGGAATGACTTGCTTTCTATTTCGAAATCAAATCAGAATTAATGGCGTAAAATTAAAAGGAAACATTTCTTAGCAGACAAGCAATTAGATAATGGAAAAATGCTTTCTACTGATGAACCCAAGTCACCTTCATTAATGATGTTCAGAAATAAGTTAGATACATTTCTTGTTGGCTTACTGTACAAGAACACCATGCTCCACACAGGAGGTCGTACCGCAGGAGCTGAGAGATCTTCTGCAGCTGAACAACCAAAGCTTTTACAAGAAAAGAAATCATTGCAGATCAGTGAGCTTTCTCTATCATTGTTCACAAATTTGTTGTTGCCACAAATACTATTTTAAAAAATTTCAACATCTCGCTTAGTTACTTAAAAGCTTTTGTAGTTCTGTATGAACTCACAGAGATTCCTGACATACATTAAGAGGTTCCAGACTATGGTGTGTGTATACTACCAATGGCACAATCTCAGTTCAGAAAAGGAAAATGGCCTTCATTTTTTGTATAGAGCCACAAAAATAATGAGGGGCTTGGAACATCTCCTGTATGAGCAAAAGCAGAAAGCCCAGGGGTTCAGCCTGGAGAAGAGAATGGGACCTCATCAATGCTTGTAAATACCTAAAGGGTGAGAGTCAAATGGATGGGCCAGGCTCTCTTCAGTGGTGCCCAGAGACAAGAAATGGGATAATAGGCACAAATTGGAACACAGCAAGTTCTATACAGACATGAGGAAGAATTTCTTTACTGTGAGGGTGACTGAGCATTGGAACAGGCTGCACAGAGAGGCAGTGAAGTCTCCTTCTCCGGAGAGATTCATGACCAGGATTTTTCCTGCTCAACTTTTCCTGTAGGGAACCTGCTTTTAGGGGTTGGACTCTGATCTCCAGGGGTCCCTCCCAACCCCGACAATTCTGTGATTCTGCAATATTTTATATTCATAAATGAATCTATGTTTTTAAGAAAAAATAATATCATAAGCTCAATAAATTTTCCTACTCTTTTTGTTAGCTTAGATTCTAAATCAAAGACTTATAATCTGTTTGTTAAAATAAATATGAAAATTACACAGAATAACATTTCTTTGTGATAATATTGTTACTGCTTTTTTGTGTGTGTATTATGATGGTGTAACAGAGTTACATTTCTAAAATTTTATATTTGCTATTTTTAACTCAGGCATTTGTGTCTACAAATTTTACAGCCTAGTACCATGCCTAGAGAAATGGATTGTGTGTTAGCCTTGTTACTCCCTCTTTTCAGCTACTCCATAAGCAGGGACTCAAAGCTGGACATTCATGCGAACATGCAGTTTGTGTCTTCAGGTCAGGGGAATCTTTTTTAAAAATTTGCCTCTGGGACTATGTGTTTATATAAGAGATAGTATAGCAGTTACATGGCTTTGCATAATAACATAATTTTCTCTCGTACATGGCAAATTACAACACCCTTAGTTCTTACAGTAGATACAGTAGTACAGTACAGTACAGAGCATACAAAAAATAAGCGGGATCAACAGAGCATACATATTTTAACTCGGAAAAATTCAGAAGCTTCTCTTAGTTTTGATTTTTAAATGCAAAACAGCTTTACTGTTTTTATCTGTCTTTGTGATTTGGAGAAGGGTAGGAGATTCAGGAGAGTATACTCTTCTACACATCTCCTGTGTTCTGCTGTGGGCTGGGTTCTGCCAAGTGGGGAAAACTTGTCCCATTTGAAATTCAATGAAACTGCTATGTGAACTGATATCTTCTTCAAGCAGTGAATGCCTCTGTGAAGTATTCCTTCCGTTTTACCATGTAAAGAAGTTTTAGGGCTAGCATGCTGTATCCATCACTGGAACTGAGAAGCCCATTTGGCCCTGAGAGGAAGGTCAAAACAAAGTTGGAGAATGGCTTTACTTAGTTGGAAAATTAGCTTCAGAGAAATCAAGAAAGCATTTTAACTCAACTACAAATGGATACTAGGGGCTTTCTCATGCTGTCTGCTAACCCAGATGGAAGATAGGGGCCAGATCTACTGCAACCAACAGCTGAACTCTCCCAAGTCTCCTGCGCCGGCTTCACACCCATCCTTTCTTTTTGCAGCACAATGACTTCTTAGTGAGGGGAGAACACTGCCCCAGCCCATGGGCCTGGAATAGAAGCTCCCTTCCTTTTTCCTAAATATACCTAGGATTGCAGACATTTAAGCTTCTCTCCTGAATTTGTTCTTAAACATGATTGCTTCTGTTTTCTTTTCAATATGAGGAGGACTACAGAAGAGAAATGACATGTGATTTCTTCAGCTGGGGTAGCAGATCACTTAAGGTCAGCCCTAGAGAGCAAACAGGGCAGCCTATAATGCCCAAAGCTTAAAGCAGAATAACTCACAAAACATGCATTTTCGATTAAAAATAAAATAAAAATAAAATAAAAAATCTGAACACAATTCTTCCCTTAAAATCTATGAATCTAGCTGTACTTTAAGGACAAATGAATTATTTTCTGCTAAGCACATCTGAGGATTTTTTAGATTTCTTTTACGCAGATTGTACTGGAGCAGGATGATGAAAATCAAACAAAAACATTATTCATTTACTTATATGGAATATTAATCTGAGAATCCAAATCTTAAGCTCCACATTTAGAATACTATCAACATTTCCAGATTTTCTTCACATTCACATACACAAACACACATATACGCATGTGTGCGCATGCACAGGCGCATAATTAGTAACTATAAATATTTAAGAATTTCTATATTTAGATATGGATTTGCCACATAACAACACTTTGCAAGCCCTGTTTATGTTATTACATCTACAATGTAACCTGCAGTAGGACTGCTAATCAAGTAGAAAAAGAAACCATCTGATATTTGGTGATGAAAATTGCTTTAGAGTGACTGATTGTGCTAATCAATCTTCCCACAAGTAAATCACCACTAAAAGATAGTTGATAATTATAGAATCTTTCCCTGTAACTGAGTAAGAAAAGGAATATAAATAAAAAACTCTCACTGTAAAGCTGTCCTCTTCAATAAACAAAACAGTTTGCTCTGCATCCAACATGTTGGAAAGAAATTTGGATAATGTGCCCAAGTTGTCTTAGCTTTCAGAAATATAATTCTTGTGCTGATTGAACTAAAGCTGGTAAAATTGGACATTAAAACTGATGTATTCAGCAGTATTCACAGCCCATCTACAAACAGGTTGCAGTCTTACTAATTTCTTCATGATTCACAAAACTCTGACAGCTTTTATAAAAATGTGGCCACTAATGGTATTTTACAGTTTCTAAGAAAGGATTTTTCTTCTCGCCACTGTTCATGAAATTCTCTGATAGAAGCAGTTGGTGGAGATCAGTTCCAGTAGGAAACAAATCTTTTGATAAAAATGTTATTCTGAAAATTATTATGAAAAAATACATAAATAATTGTAAGCCCAGCAAAGCAAATTCAGAGGCTTCAGCCATAACACTCATTCCTCCCTGAAAGAACTGATCAGATTATCACTAAGGGTATAATGTAGTGTCCCAAAGCAGTGTAAAAAACCTACACAGACCAGATCAGGCCTTCACATGGACAGATGTACCAAGAGCTGCAACAGGCTAGTAGTATGAAGAAGCTGCTCCCAGGCCTTGTGAATGGTGTTTGTGCTTTGAGGTCCTGTTAGAATTAGGCTTTCACTTAGCACAGACACAAGACTCTCAGCTGAAAATGTCTTGGAAGGCCTCACGGATCTTCATCCCAATAAATGTTCCTGTTCCACAGAAAGCCCAAGCTGTGTTGTTGTACTTAATGTACTTAATGTAATAGAAGTGGAAGTTCATACATGGCATGTCAATAGCCTAGGATGCTGCTGTGCCTTGACTTCTCTGCAGGCTTCTTGCGCACTTTTAAAGCTGACACAAGGTTTTCTTTCAATATCTTCAGCAAGTTAGAGTCCAACTAACTAACTCTTTATTATTTATAAAGATAGTTGCAATCATGTTAAGCTAAGGAGTCTACATCAAAGTATGAAGATGCAGGAAATACAGCATTTCAGACAAAATATTTTGCTGAAAAATGAACTTCCATACTAATGATTACATTCAAGGTGCACTGCTGGAGACTTTGTGAGAGAAGCTTTCTCACTATCATAAAATTAATGGGGGATGGAAAAGAGTAAAAATGCCTATGTTTACTCAAAGGAAAACATCTTCAGTTAGGAAGCAGGCTCCCAGTAAGGAATCTACCATGCATATCTAATTAGCCAGAGGATACTTAGTTACTGCAGTGATGAGTGCCACAAAATCTCTAGAAAACAAAAAGCTCAGAAAAACCTGTGTTTGCGCAACCCTAAGTATTACTGCTAGTTATTGCTATAGCTCTGACTCTATTGTATTGTCATCCATTACAATGAAGTAGTATAATTTCAAAAACTTGTTCTTAAAATCATCTTCAAAGGCTGTTACCACCCATAATATTAAGATGCAGATAGGGGTTTTTTGTTTGTTTTTTTTTCTTTCTGGGTTAATAGCTCGCAGAGAGCACCTTTGTGTTGTTCCATTAGTATACTTCACCTGTCTATCATTCCTCAAGATGATAGGAAGGTCATATATCCTGTTCTCATATTCAGAACAACAGCTTCTCTGGCATCTTTGGACCTTTTCACTCTCTTCTGGTAATTTTTAGCTTCTGAGTTCCACCGTGAAGATAACACATAGCTATGTGAGAGGAAATTTCAGGTAGTCATGAGAGCTGTTTTCCACAAGTGAATTATCCATTTTATAATCTTGAAGAAGATGATTCCCTTCAGACATTTGAACACTGAGGCATTTTGAACATTAAAACATCTGCTTATCTGCTATATCTGTTTCTTTTAAACAGCAATAGTAATAGGTGTGTGTAAAAATTTGTGCCAGTCTGGATTCTAAGAGAACTACCTCTCTGCTCTTTTAAGCATTAGTTTGTGAAGGTGAGAAAATTAAGTAATTATTCCTTTATTTGTACTGGAGCATTAAGCCTCTACTCTTCCTTCAAAAGCTAGCAGAATTCCCCTTTGCTGTTCATCTTGAGATAGAAGGTTCCTGTGTCCCCTTTGTCCTTGTGTAACAATCCAGACATCATGTCTAAAAGCAACACAAGTGTTTATGACATTTCTTCTTTTTTTTTTTTTTTTCCCATACTGCATTCTCAATTGCCAGCAAACACAAGAACCTGGTTACTGATTTTGGATGACAGCCCTGACACTTTCTTGGAGGAACCTGTTCTGCTCTTGAGTTTCTGCGACTGCTTACTGTCCTTTGTCAGAGCTGCTGCTGCAAACTGGGTCTGGAGAAAAGATGTGATGTCGGCAATTTATAGCTAGCTTAAAGCTCAGATTTCATTTTCTCAACGTGCCCTTATTTTCTTCCTTCAGTTAGTCTTCGTCAGTGTCTTAAACATCAAATGACATCCTTCAAAGACAAAAAAAATAACGTTTTTAGAGATCAAAACCTCCAGTCTCTGAGGGAACTTTTCTCAGTGTATACAATAAGAAGTGGTACATTTCCACCTGTGGCAATCAGCTATACACTCTTGTCAATTATGAAGCTTATCCCGCTTATATTGGCAAGTAAGTGAAAAAGACCACTAAGCCAGACATGGTTGGATGCACTGAGATTAAAAATGTTATTGTCCAAGAGATGGTTGATATTAACTTGTTGTTATTATTTACCCCCCCCCCCCCCCCCACCAAAAAAAAAAAAAAAAATCACTTGAAAGATTTACATAAATCTGCTTGATTAAGGAGGAAAAAACCACATAGCTAAGCCAGGGCCTTTAAAATATGAGCATAACTTTACAGAATTCTCACATTTAAATGTGTGTGGACTGCTCCAAAAGTAATGCCTCCTACCTTATGATGTTGATCCATGACATCATGACACCAGAGGTAGATGTTGATTGGATGGCAGTAGGGTTTGAACCTTCCCACCAATGTTCCATTACATTTTGTTGCAGTGTGAGAGATGGCAGCAGAGGCACACTCTGACACTGTGGTGTCTGACATAGAAACGTACGTGTATAAAGCAAAAGTTGAATTGAAATTGAATTTCTCCATGCAATCTGAGCATGCAGGTAACCTAAAACACATGTTCTTCAATATTTTATATCACTGCCTGGTTAGGAGCACTTCAGGTACATTCAGATTGTAATTTGACCAGAAATATCCTGGCTTTCCTACTTTGCATACTGTCACACATACTGCCCTGAGTTAATTTTGAATAGGCCCACTGTGGAGTTGTAAATCGTGTATCACTCAGATCTCAGGTCAAATGGAAAGAGGACAAATTTTCAGTCCAGCAATACTGATGATCCTTACTTGGCAATCCAGCCTCACAAATCAGCACAGTGCATGGCTGATGCATGAGGCTGTAAAGTGCCATTCCTTAACTACCATTCACTAATGAACAGACTGATTTACAGAGCACCTCTGCCAGTTTTGAACTTCTCTGCCTACAACTGCCATGTATAGCTCAGAGCATCAAAGCCACTGCAGTGTCACTAATATTGGCCCTGGTGGAAGGTGAAAATGAAATCTGGCCATGCCATGCTTACACTTAAAGTGGAAAAAGTGAACCCTTTAGATCCCCATCATTTCTATTATATGATCAGGACCATTTTTTTGTACCAGTAATCTGTAGAAATGAAAAAAAAAAAAGGTTTAGAAATTACTGAAACATTTTCAACAAATAACACTAAGACTTCAGTTCAAAAGTGCAGAAGGAGGAACTTTATTTTCATAACAAGTAAACCTGATGCACAGGTATGCAGATATTAAATGTTAAAATCTTTATGGAGAATACAAATATAAACCTCAGCACAAGGCAAAATCCACAGAAATCAAGACATGCATGAAGCTCTGCTAAAGTAAATGGATGAAGAATATGCACTTGCTCATTGCTGTACCAGAGTTGAATTTCAAACAGAAGTTTTACTCAGTCTTTTAAGTACAGTTTATATCAGGAATGTCCAACCCTCAGTCTGCATGCAGCCTGGGTCAACTCACGCTGTGGCTGCCCTCTGCCCTGTATTATAGTGGCCCATGGCAGCTCAGCAATATGAAACCCACTGGGGCTTAAATGCAGGCATGGGGAGGGAGGGTACAGAGTAGTGCTAGCTCAAGTTATGGCATATCAGTTTACACCTAAACATGGTCCTTTGAACAGTGAAAAATACACAGCCGTGCTTTCTGTTTTGATACATGAAAAGAAGAATAGGTTTTAAGATTGAAAAAAAAAATAATAAACTTTTTGGTATACTGGAAACTCCATTTTCTGTTGACATAAATACATTACTTGCGAATTTTCAAATTGAATGTATACAACTGCAATCAAAAGTCTGATCATGTCTCTTTGCAAGACCTTTATCAGACTCCTCTTACCAGAGAGAAATACCCCTCGCTTTGCAGTCACACCTTCCTCATGGCACCTCTTTTTGACTGCGCACATTCATGAAAAATTACTGTCACGAATGAAGCCCAAAAAACATAACATTTCATCAAAAATACCTGATGAACCCCCAGAGAACTCACTGAGAGTTGGCAGTCACTGCCATGGAACCAGACTGATATGTCTGTTTCACAAACACAGCATCACCTATCCCACTAGTTTTATGGTTTTGTTTCTCTCTTTCACATTTTAATAATAGTAGTAATAATAATAATAATAAAAGTTTTTTCTCATTTATGTGCATTAACTGTGTTGTATATTTTATGAGGGCTGCCCTGAAAGTAATGCCTTCTGTTTTATGATGTTGGTCCACATTAGGTGGATATTGGTGGTATGGCTGTAGAGGTTGAACTGTCCCACCAACATTCCGTTACATTCTGTTGTCATGTGGCAGATGGCAGCAGAGGGGCAGTCTGACATGACGGGCCTGACATGGAAGCATATTATGAAGCAAATATGTGTCACTGAATTCCTCCTTGCAGAAAAAATGGCACCCACTGACATTCATCAATGCTTGCTGAATGTTTTAATGAAGATCAGTCAGTAGATGTGAGCATAGCGAGGCAGTGGGTGGTGTGTTTTAGCAGTGGCCACAGCAACATGAAAGAGAAGCCACATTCCAGATGGTCATCCACAGCACTCACATTACAAAACAAAAAAGTCTCAATCAGCTCAGGTGCAAATTAGCTAATGGTAGTGACAATGCCAAAAAACAATATTTTGTAGCCGGGAATTTGCTCTATCAAATAATGTTATACTTTATATCTGTTGTAGTTTCCATGGAAATAAATGGGAGGCATTACTTTTGGAGCAATACATGTACATCTCTGTCCATTGTATTTTCTTTTGTTATACAAAAACGATTTTTCCTCCTTTGCTCAAAATTCAAAATTCAATGTATTTCTCAACCACTGACATTCACTGTGGTCTTCAGGGACACTGCTAAAAGATTCATAAAGTAAGGTCTGCACACAAGGCAGGTTGTTTTTAAATTCAACTAAATCATGGCATTGGAAAACTTTTTAAAATCCACTCCGAAAAAAATACCTAAAAGCTACCTACATTGATGCACAAATAAAGTAGTTTTTACATGGCTGCAGAGGAGAGTGCATGGATATCTATTCACGTAGGAGTGCGATTTTTATATGAACTATGAGTTCAAGGACTTTTCAGCTACATGGGATATAGAAGTATCCAAAAGCATAATTGGAGTACAACTGTACACCTTATCCACTTGTCTGAGCAAATTACTTTGGGTATCAGAAGTTGGCTATGACCTTTCAGAGCTCTGACATTTTACCATGGATTACTCCTTGTGTCTCTAGTGATGGAATCTCTAGAGCTGTCTGGCAACAGTACCCAGTCCAACTAATTGCTGCTCAGCCCTTCATATGGCTTCACGGCTGGTTCTGCCCCAGTGACAGCAGCAGCTCCATGTCCAGGTGGGTCCACTTGCAGGCAGCAGGGCAGATAAGAGTGGTGATACCCTCAATCCATGAAGACTTTTACAAGTGCGGCATGCAGGCTTTTGTTTATCATAGTGAAAATGCACAACTAATGGTGGTGACTCCATTGAAAAGCAGTGTTCTGTAGCTGATAATTTTTCTCTACTAAATAGGATTATTATGTGCTTTGTATCAATTGTAGTTCTCAGGGAAAAAAAAAATAAGAGGCATTACTTTCAGAGCAACCCAGTGTAATTCTGCTTCACTCAGTGCAGTCCAGGTAAGTCAAAAGGTTGGACAACTGTGATTTATGTGGAAGCTGATAGTTTTCATTTGTATGAAGAAAATTATAGATTTAAAAAATATATTCACTACGGAAAACATACTATTGTGGAAACAAAACCTAATATGATATTGACCTAACTAAAGTTTATTTTTATTCACTTAGGTATCTCAACGTATATAAATTTCAGTAAATCTCTGATTTTGCTGGTCTTCAGTGTTATCTGTTCTTTGGAGGTCACTGAAACACTGAACAGTGATGTAAGCTCTTTTTCCTTTAAACCTTTTAAGTACTTAGGCAGCTTAATATCTTATTTTCATTTTTAATTCCAAAGCTTAAACAAATGGTTTTAATAGTAGTAAATATAGAAGGTAATTAATAAATCCACTAAGTTTATCCAAACACAGCCTTTGAGATATCATAATAAACTACGTACTCTACAACCAGTACCAAAACTAGAAGACAACAATTTACAAATGTCAAAATATGCAACTCGACTGGCAGTCCCTTTGCTTTCATTGTTCTTTTGGTGGTAGATTCTAAAAAGATCATGTGTCTCATGCCTGGTATGCATTCAGGTAAAAACAAATTCCCAGAGAAATTTGCCCTAAACACCACACAATATATTTCAGTTTTGCAAACACTGAGAATTGCATGGCTGCTGTTCTAGATTTCTGGCTGCAGTTCTAGGAAAGGAGAATGCCCCTCTCTATAAAATAATGTCTTACTTAAACCGATGGATTTTGCAGGTAATGACTACAAGAAAAGCGATGGTAGAGGTCTGAATTTAGAACCTCAGACTGAAGTACAGAAATCAAACATTTGAAAATGACTTTTATCATCTTAATTTGTATCTACATATTGGAATATCTCCCAGCCTGGAGGTTTTCACACTCTGCACCTGTAAGTAGCCCACAAATTGAACATAGTTTAAACAAAATAGAAATCAGAGGGTTTTTTTTTTTTTTTTTTTTTTTTCTTTTTAATTTTTTTTTTTTTTAATATTGACTGATTAGTCTTTTAACCATAGCACTTATACAGTAAAATCAAATAACCAACTGGGAGATAAACAAAAAATATTGTTCTGTGGAAATGGATTAGAACACAACACAAGAAACGGCACCACAACATTAATAGTGGTTGTAGCATTATAAAACACTGACTTTCACTCTAACAAGGTGAATAATAACGCATTTGTTATAGCCATCAATAACTAACACAAACATTTCACTTAACATACATATTAAATGTGTGGAAAAGTAATATGCCTATTAAAAAGAAGGATGGAGGGGAAAAAGGACCAAGTCAGCAAATAGTGTTGGATGGAGGATATCAGTGCCTAAGAGGATGAGAGAAAGCATCTGCAGTGAAATACATCTAAAATATAATTTTCTTTTAATATTTTTGTGCTACGTCATTTTAACACTCATATTTCTTTCAATAAGTAGAAATGACTTTTTTCAATCTTCCTAGTAATATCAGAATTTAATACAATCTCACATTCCTCCTCACACCTACAGCGAATAATCCAGTGTTTGCCAGTATTCTATTGCTTTAGGGGAAAATACGAATATCAAGTTTTTAAAGTTAGGAAACATTCAAACAATCTTGCCATCTCCTACTTAAGAACCAAAGCTCTTTTATATATAGCAATTTAGCCAAAGTCTTTGAATGCCTGTTTAATTTTAATTTAATTTAATTTTTTGCATATAATTCCAGTAGGGAGTAAACATATAACATCCTGTATATGCTTCAGTTGAAGAACTACTGGCCTTTAAGTAAATAAAAAGAAAAGGATGGCTGATTATTCACATCTTTCCCCTACTCCCAAAGCACATAAAAATTTGTAACTAACGTTGTATTTAGGGTTTCTCATTACAATAACAAAAGCAACAAATCAACGAAAATTAATACCACCACCGCCACCACTCTCCTTTCAACTCAGTTTCTCAGTTAACTACCATAGGCAAAAGCTTATATTTCCATAAAGTAGGTGTTACCCCATGTAATGGCTGCCTTCATGCAGGCTATTGCTAATATATACCATATCCAACTGTTTAGAAAATCAATACCATACTAAAAAAAAAATAAAAATCCACCAAAAACAGAGCACTCTAGTATGTCTAGAACAGTTCCCTTGGAAAATTGGCAGTTTGCTGACAATTAATCATTAATTTTCTTGTACTTGGAAGATGGGATTTGCTCTACTTTCTTTACAGTTGTAAGTTGACTAGTTGTATTTTCAAGTTTTATGTTTTCCTGCTATAAAAATGTCATTAAATTTACTTCGAAGTCATTTTTTTCAGGTAGCAAAATCACTTTGGAGTCAGTTTATGATAATTGCAGAAAATTATAATAGCAGAGACAGATATTTGATATGCGCAACATTTTTTCCATGACAGGAATCTAACCAAAGCAAACACAAGTGAAGAAAAATGTTGGCAGCAATCTAAAGGTTAATCAGAATTCCACATACATAGTTAATCCAACATTTAAAAAGAGTGCAGAGCTGGGTGAATTACTAATTATCCAGAGGTTTGCAGGATTTTCATTTTCTTTCCTTATACTGTGTCAGTAATGTGCTATTCATTTTGCTTCTAAGTTGGTTTGAAGTGTAGTCTAAAAGCTATTGCATCTCCTGCCTTCCTTGTTAAAAGATTTATAAGAATTATATTTCACAATCTATCAGTGTGCCCTTTCATCCAGCCAGATGACAGGATGCTCAGTACATTGGAACTCGTCTGTTTCTTTCCTCGGTCTTTTTAACATCTAGGAAAGCACAGAATAGGTGTTGGGGAAATGTGAAGCATTGCAGTCAGCGTTAATGAACATGGTTAAATCTTGATACTTCTAAAAATGTTAAGCTTTCAGTCAACAGTTAAAGGCATTTTCTTTCACTGGTTCATAAGAGGGTGAATACCACAGTGACAAGGGGCAGTGATAGCTCAGTACAACACAAGGTGGCCTTACTGGGACTATTATCTATGGCTGCTGTTAGCACAGGTTGTCTCAGAGCTGTCGGTTGTGGAAAAACAGACTGGAAATATATATGGTGATGGTTTAAATGTGACAAAACTGGCTATGTTTCGTCAGAATATATTGACTCTCTCATATTTAAAAGAAAATAACATTATTCCTTTGCTGTCACTAGATGAATAACCAGAGGGTATTCATGATTAGATGAAATTAGAAATATTTTTCTCCTCCAGTTATCTATTAAATTAGTGATGTCATTGCATATATAACTGCCTTGAAATGATAAATAGAACAAACTAATTATAAAAAGGAACATATTTCATACCTAAATATTACAATAAGCTGATCTACAGCTGTATCTCTGTTTTGATATATAGTGAATGTCATAAATATATATGAAAAAGAAGCATCCAGCCTTGTACAGTTCACCTGTGTTTCATGCAGTTTTCCATTTCTACATTTGCTAAAAGGTGACAGTAAAATCAGCTTGATTCAGCTCAAATTTCAACCTGTCTTAAACATAGCAATCTCTCAAGCACGCTGACTTGCTCATTTGAGAAGATTCACACTGGAGCTTGTTGCTGTGGGTGATCAAAGAGACAGGAATCTAAACGTGTAATGGCAAAAATATTTTATGAGTTTCTGAAGCATCTCACTCTGAGTCAGAGATTGGATTATTTTTGTAGGTACACTACCACAAATAGATGAGTCACTGATAAGAGAGTAAGAGAGTGTGAGAGAGGGGAGTACAGTAAGAGAGGGGAGGGTCCAATATCAATTGCTCCAGGTGTCAAGAATTCAGTGGCACTGAGCTGAATTCACGCCTAAATGGGGAACTTCATGGCCAGTGAGATCCTAAGAATTATTTGGGGTGCCAGGAGTACTACTTTTCATCCAATACAACTTCACAGCATTGCGTTCACCAGTCTGTTGTCCTGGGGAAAAAAGTGGTCATAATCACATACACAGCTGCAATCAATCCGCTCATTATCCATTCAGTGTAAGTTACTTGCAAGTGATGTGGGAGCCTTTAGGACTATTTAAGATAAAGACCGATGGATGAATTAGTGTATTACCACCCAAGCTTAGTCAGATAGCTCAGACAAAGCAGAGTGAACAAAAGCAGGAAGAATCGTAAATCATTAATGTTGAAAAAGACCACTAAGATCATCTAGTTCAACCACCAACCCATCCCCACTGTTCACATTGTTAGTGAAACCATGACCCTCAGTGCCACAACTCCACTGCTCTTGAACACCTCCAGGTATGGTGACTCCACCACCTTCCTGTGCAGCCTGTGACACTGCTTCACTACTGTTTCTGAGTGGTGAAAAGAACCCCAAATATATGTTTTCTGATACTACTGAACGCAGAGAAAGAACAACCTTGCACTCAATCTGGGGGCAACTGAGCCTCCCTTCGGACCCTCACCCTCTCATCATCTTTCTCTCAGTCTGCTGTGCCCCAGAGCCTGGCAGAGAATCTAAGGTTGGAGGTTGCAGCGGAGACAGTGCCGCACCCAGCAGACATCGCTTGGGTCCTTTATTTACATCTATGTAACACATGCTGGAACATGGAACACATGGAATTTGCTCATGCCTCTGATACAGAGCCATGGAGTGAAACCCCTTCAAACAGGATTAGGCGTAGTGATTAAAATGCCAACAACAGCTCCTTTATGTGCCTATTGACCAGGAAGAAATTTGTGAGGATGGAGGTGGGGAGCTGACGCTGATATTCCTATGCTAGTTTCTGCATGAGTTTTCAGTGCAAAGACATGTAAATAATTAAAGAGTTGTATGTTCAACAGTCAGTAAACTTACCTTAACAGCAAAGAAAATAAATCACTGCAAGCAGGTCAGTTTAAAGAGAAACTTGGTGTTTTGTTTTTTTTTTTTAATTGTTTTTTTTTATTTTTTTTTTTATTTTTTTTTTTTTATTTTTTTTAATTTATGTGAATACATGAGTTGACAGTTTTTATTTCACTCAAATTCCATTTGGTAAAAATGTAAAAGCTGTCAAAGTGTATTGATTAGCCATTTTCTGAACAGGAAGGTATTTGGATTATTTCAAAATCATTCATTTTGAAGGTTATTTATAGTAAGAATTGAACAAATGCAAATGGAATCTGACTGAGGGCTCCTTACACTTCAAAAAACATCAACTGGTATTGTTACAGGACACTGTTACACCATCTCTGGTACTGAGAAAAGTCAGTTGATAAAATTTCACATACATTGTCACAGGAAAAATGGAAACAATCTACCATTATTAATTTTAGTAGGTCACCACTCAGTTCCTCACATTCTCACTGCTCATCATACAAGCAGGTCTGCACCTGTGCTCATCTCTATGTGAGAAGCATAAACCACTTTCTAATATAAGAAAAAAATCTCAGTTACAAATGTGCTGACACTGGATTTCATAAATCTAGTATGAAAAAGGGTGCTCTTCAAAACCCAGATGTCTGCACTGGTTTTGGAGTTCAAGGATTTGCTCAGGTTCTCTGCACTGTAACTAATTTATATGAGGCGCAGAAATATATCCAAAGGCATGAAATCTGAATTTTAAGACTCCTGGTACAACTTTTGTAAAGTAAGTGAAAAATGATTCATGACCATGCCATAATGTAATCTACCCAAAAGAGAAGAAAAGCCCTATTCACTGATCCCCTTAGCCTGCCTGCTAAGACTTAGCAGTTTGGTGCACAATGCCTGTGGACACACAGATAACACTCTTTCAACCTTCCAAACATGTTATGTCAGGTCGTGTCATGTCCTATGTGAAGTGGCTTAATGTGATGTGATGCAGCGTCGCCCAGCTCTGTGCCTGGCCTTGGTGCTGAGCACCAAATGGAAGGGGCTCTATGCCACATCCACGGTGATTTGAATTAGTGGCACTACAGATGATACTGGGCTCAAATGTGACACTGACTTGAAGCAGGTTTTCCTATTCATGTCATAGAGTTCAGATGGAAACCGACCACCTCGAGCTGGTGATGAATATTTGCTTGTTATGAGCTTGGCCACATCATCTTCTTTGTTGCAGAAACTAAAGGATAAAGAGAACAATCACTTTACATCTGCAATGAAACACACTGTACTGAATATTTCACTACTCACTCAAGCAGCTCTTCTGTAACGACACAGACAACCAAATTTTCAGCCTTGAAAATAGCAGCACCTTACTTGCATTAAAACTGACACAATCACTGTTTCAGCAAGTAGCATATGATGTTTATAAGAGTCATGGTTTGACTTCAGTGATTTGAAGCAATACATCATTGTTTCTGCTGCAGTATTAACTCTACTTTTTCATAGTAAACACCAGAGTACTTCACCAGACTCTGCTGGACAAGTACTGAGTCAGAAGTGCACTGTAAGAGCACCAAACAGCCTTTCTCGTTAGTAGCCCCACCAGATATTAATTACTCAAATGCAAATCTGGTGACTCTTTGGCAGGTTTCCAGAAGCAAGGTTCACCCTCCTCTTTGTCTCTTCTCACTGCTCTTTCACTTCTTTTTTTTTTTTTTAATTTTTCTTTTATATTTTACTAGAAGTGTTCAACTGTTTATTGATGGCTTTGTGGTTTTGCTTTTTACATTTCCCTTTTCCTTCCTATGTTTTTCCAAAAGCTGGACTCTGACTGGATTTACCAGAATTAGAGAAGCTTCATAAAGGTTCAGGTGCTGACACACTACTACAGATCTAACAGCACAGATGAAAGACTCTCTCATCAGTCACCATTGTCATTCCACTCACTGAGGGATGTAGAGATTGCAATGCTTCTTCTCAATGCTGAATTAGGAACTGGCTCTTCCAGCGAAGAAAGGTAAGTGCATTTGTGGATGGTACACCTCCTGCTACATAGATAGGGATGCTTATCCACATGTGATGATTTCATAAATGTAAATCATATCTTTTCCAACATATTTCTTCACATATGGCTTCCCCGAAGCCTTCAAATTAAGAGTACAGTCCAGTTTCACAGGTAACACACAGAAACTGATAGAAATAGTAATAGAAATAGCTCCAAAAAAGAAAGAAAAAATATTTATCTGCAGATAATATTGTTAGTTTACCACATTCTATCTGACACTGCAGTTTTAAGTAAGAGATTTACTTGTTTTCTCTTTCTAGTGGATAATTGTCTCTTCCTTAAGACTCCTTTCCCATGTGTCTTACAAACTGGGGAAGATTCTGTTCAGAATTACTTACCGAAACTACTTTCAGTGATTAGGGCAATTTGTCTTATGCTAATCATGCTCCCGCTAAATCCAAACAAGCAGACTTATACAACAGTGTGATACTGTAGGACTGGCATCTAGGAAATCTGATTAATGATCAAGGCTGGCTCTTTAAATAATATAATAAAATACAGAATATAAAAATACAGTAAATCCTGGCATGTGAGATGGCTCCATGTTGGTTATAATACAACAAATGAATAAAAGACACAAAAGTTTAGCAGAAATTGAAAGTGTCATTTTGTCACAAATCTCTGTTCCATCATAACTCTGCTTATATACTCATCTACTGGACTTTGATCTTTTGTGTGACAGTTCAGTGATCTCCTCCCAGGTATCCAAGTAGATCAAACATAACTGTATCTAAATTCGTATAGATGAAATAATGTGCAGAAAACTTCCCCCTGTGTACTACGCAAAATGAAAACAATTTCTTTGCAGTCGTAAAGTGAAAGGCTTAAAGCTGTCATGTAAGTGGAAGTTGTCTGGAACAAGTTGTTCAGAAAAGAGAAAGGTCTCAGCAGCAAGCCAAGAGCAGGAAATAACTGAATTCTAATGCTTTTGCCACTGCCTTTGCAGTGAGCCTCAAATCACAACCATATATTCAATATACTTGATCTATGCTGCTCCTATGTTTTCAACTCAAAGCATCGCAGGTATTTGTTCAGCCAAGCACTCAAGCTCAGTGGCCCCCTCTGAATGTTTTGGCTCCAGCTTCCTTACAGCTCAGGTGTTTCTCCACCTGTTAACTTAAGGTGACATTTGTGGGTCTGACCTGAAATTTGCAAGAAGTATTTCACTAGAACTAGCAAATTGCTTTGAAGTTCAAGCATTTGTACACATTCACCAGTTTTGATTGCCTCCTTGTCTTATTTAAATTCATTTTCCTGGTGAAATAAATCTCTTCATCAGGCTTTCTCACAGTTATAAAAAAATGCACACAGACAGAAGGTGGGAAAGGCTCCCAAAGCCCATATGCTGTACAGCATGTTTCTTGAATAAATATGTCATGGGTATTTTAGTAACCTACTGCCTTCTGGCATGAGTTGTATTCAGCTTCCCATTGTTTGCACAGATCTCAGAGCAAGGGAGGGGTAGGATGGAAACCCACAGAAGCAAGTCTGATACTATTCCGCCTGTCAGAATGCATTCATTTTGTGGGGAGAACCAGACATCCTCTGATTTGCAGATGTGCTTAATAGCGCAAACCACAGTGTTATAGTAAGTCCTGTACTGATATATCACTTGCTGCAAACCTCTGGAACAAAGGATGACAAAAGCTAGGACTAGGACCATTCCAACAGGAGAATATACTCATGCTCCTCTCAATCTTGTTGATTTACTCTATTTGTATGCTAAAGAGGGAACTGAATTTAGATTCACAGCTTTTCTCTTTTTCTTTAAAATGGGCTTTCTGAATCATGAGCATCCGAGCAGATAAACTTTATTTACAGCTTTGATGTATGATTGTTAACCATCATCTAATTTAGGAATTTGAATTTGTTGTCTGTCTGGTTACCTCCAACACTTGTAAGTCCTTATTTATCAGCAGAAACCGCTCACTTTCAATTTAGTGTGTTGATTTATAGACCTTGCTCAAATCTTATTTAACAGACTGATTTATAAGCACAAGACAAAAGAATCTAAATGATGAGTGTTAACTTTCCCATCAGATTTATGCATTCCAACTATGAACGTGGCTGTTTTTCTTTGGTTGGTTTACAAATGGTAACATTAATTAATTCTCTGGCTGTCTGATAGAAAATATCTTCTATCCAAGAGTATAAGTCCTGATTTATCTTTTTGACAGATAACCATATCTCTCTTTTTCCACAGAGCTCTGATTTATTATTGCAACGTACCAAATTTTAAAACATAAATTTAAAGAGCTCTGAAAAAAAAGTCTCGACTAGAAAAATTATCCTTGGAATATAAAATAGACACTTTCACAAATGTGCTCTCATGCTTAAGGAAACAATTGAGGTAGTTTGCTGGGAAAGTCATCCTCTGTTATTCTTTCTGCATGAAGAGTGCCTGGATCTTAAAGCATCGCAACTGCTAGAGAAAGACACACAATTCAAGTGCAGAACATGCTGGTGTTCCAGAATTTGATCTGACTGAAATGAGACTAGAGCCTACTGAGCTCAACTTAGGGGAACAGGAGACAGTCTGGTTTCAGCATACAGAACCTCCAATGACCCCTTCCCCAGGAGAATAATAAAGGTGTTTTCTTGACTTAGCAGGCTGCTTAGAAATCTGAAGCTACTTACTATACAAATTCTTAATTACTTATCTGCTGAAGTTGCTTATTTTTTCTCCAACCACCTGCTACAGGATTACATTTATCAACACCCTGCTCTCTCCTTCAGAATGTTGAGCTGCTGCCTTCTGGCAAAGCTACGTGCTGCTCTCGGGGTCCTTGAGTTGGGCCAGAAGGCACTGAGCAGGGATTAGTCCAGCAGAATAATGACCTTCTAAAGCCTCTACTGCTCAGCAAAAGTGCTTTTATAGTTCTCATAAATGTTACATAAAATTCAGTTGATTCTTTTGATTATTTTTTCCAAGATCCCTCATCCTCTTTTTACCTTTTTGGGTAATTCACCACTAGTTCGGATCTTTTGGGTAATTTCCTACTAAGCAAGGTTTATTATTCTTTCAAAATTGGCACAGCCATCAGCACAAAAAGGCAAGGTTTGTTTGTGTGTGTGTTCTGCTAGGGCCAAAAATAACAAATAAAAACATTCCAGATCTGTAGAAGTGGCACTATTTTAATTTGCTTGAACTCTGAATTTTTAACAAGTAGGAACAGCAGTTTTAGGATAAGGGGGTGCAGTTCTTCCTGAAAATCCATATAAGATCAATGTCTAAGAAATTCAAGCAAAGAAAGATTTTGGTTTGTTTTATAACAAATTTTCAGGCACAGCACAGAGAAAACACTGCATCACCTGCCCAGATACTTACACAGTCTACAGTTTTAACTACTGAGTAAGTCTTCCCTCTTTGTTATACTACGTCAGTGACATCAGGACACTAAGCTGAAAGGCAATTTGTTCAATGTGCAGTATTAGATGACTCCTTAGGATTCAATAGCTGAACACTCATCCTCAATGAATAGACACATATCTCCCATGCTTCTCCTGCTGCCAGAGTATTCGTGTGCCACAAGTAGAATGTGAGTGATTGCCTCTCATCCGAGGCTCATGGGTAGGAAGCTGACATAACAATTTGCAGTGGATATGCCAGGGAAGGGATGACAGAGCAAGGCTTGATGTGCAAAAAGAACACCACGTGACAGCAAGAATGGTAAACCAAGAAAGGCAAGGAGAGAGCAAGATCTACTATATCCCAGCCTGTGACTAGGCTTCTCCTCCCATGGAAAATTCGGAAATTGGAGCAAGACGACTGCTGCTTGGAGATTATGCAGTAAGAGTAGAGACGGTAGTTATTTCAATTAAGCAAGTCATATAGGTCCTTCATAATCACGGACAAGAAAAAACACAATTCCTCTCAACCTAAAATAGGCATCTAAAACAGGTCAAATATGCATCCTCCTACACGTAGTTACGGGAGCCTAGAAGACCAGCTCAGACAGAGACATTTGTGTTTCAGAATCTGAAGTCAGGTGAAATGAATCCCACCTGCGCAGGCTGCCAAGTGTGAGGTGGTTAAAGACCCAGATCTGGGAAAATTCAACCGTGACAAGCTAGAAGGGGTGAGCTAGAAAAGAATCAAACTTCAGGAGAATATCCTCTAGAACATAGCACCTCATAAGTCTGGACCAGAAGCTCAGAGTCCCAAGTCTCTTCTTGCTTTGCTGTTTAATAAATGCTTGTGAAGTTGCTTGGCAAAACTGTCGTGGCTAATACCAATACTGATGCCGACAGCTGTAACTGTTCCATTAGTATAAGTGACATGTTCAGCTGTTTTAATAAGTCCCAGGCTGCTGCTAACCTATGCAAATATCCACAAATTCACAAGATGGAAATATTTCTAAAAACCACAGAAAAACAAAACACCAAGTAAATTACACACATGCACAGAAATACATTAAAGAACATTATTCATCTTTACAAGCTTAATAACATTCTTTTAATGTTGTTTGTGTTGCAGTAATGGTTTAAATTTCTCCGGCTCTTGAGCATGGCTATATAAGCATCCAAAATAGGACTGGGATTTCAATGAATATCTATCACATCAAAAACTATATAATGGGATTCAAACCTCAAAATTGAGTAGAGCTACAAAATTCATTATTAACTATTTTATAACAGCACTGTACCATGTTACAGACTGGTTCCTCCATCCTAACACATCATCTCTGCCTCTCTCCAGCTTGTTTATCGAGCATCATGTATGTACTCACATCCTTTAACACTGTCCATGCATTCATTAAGTTTACTTTCTTTGCCTCTGAAACCTACTCAATTTTAATTCTGCTCCACTTCACTTAGGTGGTCTCAACTCCATCATTCTGATATTGTCCTAAAGTTCAATGTATGTATAAGCACAGTGGCTGGCTGTCATCCTTCACCAATGCTAATGGAGCTTTTAATTCCTTTGTTAACCCTTAGAAAATGCCAACCAAAGATTTACAATCTCCCTGTCCCTGCAGCGCCTCTGAAAAGGAAACCATCCAGATGGCAAACCACAGTTCTGCAGTAACCCTCTCCCACAACTGCCAAGTGTAGGAATGTGCTAAAGACTTTGAATGCTCAGCACAAGAAATTTCACAACTCATTAGCAGTGCCACATCAAAATAATAAAGAACAAAAAACCCCAACAAACTGAAACTCCACAGGATGAGATCCCAGGGGTTTGCTGGCAGTGCCTTAGATGAGAATTCAATGTCACAATTTGCACAAATAATGTTTCTTGACCACAATTTTCCACAACAAAAATGTTATAACCCCAAATGTACAGCAAAGTTGTCAGAAAATATTGACTTACTCACCTTCAGAGGACACAGCTGCTGAAGTGTTTAGTGCTCCCCTGGTATCACTTCAAGAATTACAAACTAAATTAAGAGATTTATTATTCATTTATTTATTATTATTTTTAAAGAGGGTACAGCTGCTTTTGCCATCCTAATTTTTATATTAATCTTGCCTGAAAGAATGGCAGAGAAATGTAAAACTAATTTTTGGCAAAGAGAAGCATTAATTGAGCTCTGGGAAATCTGAAATTCTTTCCCCTAGCACTCATTAGTGCAAGCTGACCTTTTCTCTGTCCAGCAATGAGGACATCACGCTATCTGCTGGTTACCCGTAACAAACTTCTTTTTTTCCAGCTCCCTGGATTCTTTTGAAGGGAGAGAAAGAAGTACATTTCAAAGCAAGCCAAAGTCATTTGCTGCCAGATTATTTACATTAACTACTTGTGCTTCATATCCACTAGCAGACTTCAAGTCTGTGATTTCATTTGGTGTGGTGTTGACAGTGATTCAATAAATGCATTCTGAAAATGTATTTCAGCAAGTGGGAAGCTCTTCATCTACTTGGTATGACCATTGCTGAAAGAATACATCTGTTTATAATTTGATTTTCCCATGAAAGCATTATGGCACTCTCAAGGCACAGTTCCTGACATTTGAGTGATAACAGGGTGGACAACCGGCTGGTTTCCAGCTACCCTTAATTCATCTGAACCATGGCACACATGCAGCCGATTAGCATGGGGGCACATAATCACATACCTTCTGGCACCTTTTTATTTGTTATTTGACTTGCAAGGTAGCAATTTTATATGGAAAACACCCAATTTTTTTTATGAGCACAAAATGAGGAAGGCACTGAAAAACATTTGTCTGACAAATTTAAAATGAGTCCTTGCATATTGGTGTTCATGTTCATACATTGCTTCTCCTGCTTTTCAGATGATTACCTACAAGAAGCAGAATGCTTCAAATGCTTTAGTGTGAGCCAAAATGAGATTGGTGACACTATGGGAATTTGCTGCTCTCTGTTCCTGCTTCAGACCTTGCTCTTGGCTCTGTCTCCTTCTCTGCCCACTCACTGCCTTCCTCCATCTTGACTGCCCCTCTTGCACTCCTAACATCATCCAGGAGCTGGGCACTGCTTTCCAACCTGGATCTGCACCTGCCAGTGTTGTCACATATAGCTGACATCCTACTCCCTCATGGAAACAATCAATGAGGCATCCTGGGGAATGTCATGCCCTGCCTTCTGAATACTGGTTCTCTTATTTTCATTTGAAGAAAACAATTGGCTGTATTCTACCCCGCAGTGTAGGGATACCATAAGTAGAATTCAGCTCCTCCAGCTCTGGAAAGAAAGTTCCCAGGTCCATGGTCATTTGGCTCCATGATTCCAGCCACTACAGTTTTTGTGGAATAGCATCATGGAGTCACTATGGTTGGAATAGACCACAAAGACCATCTAGTCCAACCACCACCCCTTCCCCACCATATCCGCTAACCTGTCTCAGTGCCACATCCACATGGTTCTTGAACACCTCTAGGGATGATGTAATATAATGAAATTGCAGGAATGACAGCAGAGCAACAAGATCCCAGACCTTAAAAAATAAAGGCTTGCTCAAATGTATCATCTGTGGGCACAAAGATAAAGGAAAGACACTAGTTTACCTTCAGAAGTCCTCAGGTATACAGGGATCTCCACTGAGATACCCTTGTCTCTACCGCCAACACTTAAATGAGGTCTGAGAAGGGGTGAATCCTGGCTGCACTCCTTCCAGTCACTCAGGTGAATTTCATGTGGCTGAGCTCCCCTGCCTTCCCAGCAGACGCTCAGTCACTGCTTCAGGCCATCACTTAGCATTTCTACTACAAATGGTGAGTCCACCACCTCCCCAGCCAGCCTGTTCCAACATCTCACCACTCTTTTGGTGAAGAAATTATTCTAAATATCTGACCTATCTATCTAAACTGAACCTCCCTTGGCACAACTTAAGGCCACTACTTCTCATCCTATCCCTGTTACCTGGGAGAACAGTTATGACAAACTTAATTAGATAGGCCAGTTTGCAACAAAACTGTTTGTCAAAGTATCTGCTATAAATTGATCTCTATGGTAGGAAAAGGCATAATTCCTACATTGCGCTCTAAAAATCAGCTTCTCACTGCTTGCAGTTTTACAGGTCTCTCCTTGGGGAACTCCTAAATTACCCTAATATTTGGGAGGCATGACAAGGATATCCTTGAAGTAGGTCTTTAATTGAGTCACATAACAGGACCAATAATAGATTATACAACAGGAAGGCTGTACCTTTTTATATAGAGGTAGATGATCATAATTTTAGAATCAAGGCTGTCAATTCCATTATAAATCTTATTTACATTTAGGGCCGCTGTTTCAGTTGCAAATATTTTCTTCAGACTAAAATATGACTGACAGACGCACGACTTGGAAGCAAATATTTATGTCATGTGGAAAAAAGTTTGGTGCTTCAGTGTTTCATGCTTTTCATTCAGATACAAAATAAACTTCCATTAAAAATAAATAAATAAAACACACCACAACCAAAGTAACTGAAGATGATGTCTCTGGGGAAGCAAAGAAAGATATTCATGAAGGCTAACATCAGCCTTGGGAAGGAAACCTCCTACATTCTCTTTATGACCAGAAGCAATGAAGGCTCTTCCACAGGGTGATGTGGAGCAAGAAACTGCCTTTAGGTGCACTGAATCTACTCCATGCAGGATTCTCTCTCTGTGCCTATAGGCAGAGGCTTGCAGGCTGCAAAGAGTCTTTCTGAATATGCCTCTCAATCTTCCAAGAATGTTTTAATAAAAAGAGAGTATTCGGGGCAGAAAGAATTAAGTAGTTCCAGTGGATTTTATGAACCATCAGAAATATATATATGTATATTGCCCCTATTTCTCTCTGTTTTGGCCGTGAGCTGAACAACCATCTTGCACAACATTTGCCACACTGTTACTCTCCTCAGTAGGAGCTGTGAGGTTCGCTAGGGCACTGATCCTCAAATACCCATTTTCATTAACAATTTGAGCATGTGGGGGAGAGGGAATATGTCCCAAGCTCAATCTTGTCTGCCAGCATGCCCGCCTATGAAATACAAATTCACAATAAGATGACTCATTGCTTAGTATTCTTAAAGGAAGAGTGAGATCCCAGAGGACCAGAGCTTATCATCTCTGCACATGCTGAGGTCCTTTTGAGGAAATGCCCTGGAAGCTCTTTATAAGCTTTCTTACAGAGTGTAACTAGTATTAATTCGTGGGGATGTTTTGTCCAAGAGAAGTATCTATTCAAGGAACTCTGAACTTCAGAGGCTAGAGCAGACTAAGCTTCCTTCAAAGCACTCCACTGGGCTGTGGAACGTAACAGCAGGACTCGTGACACACATGTATTTTCAATTCCAGTCTCATAATTGTAGGAAAGGAGTTACTGTTAAATCTTTGAAGCTAAATCTGAATCCAGCCCATGTTTTTTCTAACTTCCAGGTACTGAAGAGCTTCCTCTTTTTCATGTGCTGTTTTTGTTTCCAAAACCAGCAATCCTGCCTTCACCCCAAGCCACTCATGTTTCATGCTTTGAATATAAATTATGGGACACTCATCAAATCATTTCGACTGGCCAATCAAAATGCCTTTTTAGTCATTTCCATTAGTCCTATAATCTTTTCCTCGTGTTAATTTGCATATAAAATGATACTCATAACCTTCATTTTCAAATATGCTTACACAGTTTTAAGTTAATATAGCTAATAAACAAATGCAACAAATAATGAGATTGTAAGCCATTTCATGACATTACTTTTCCACTAAAAAGGCAAAACACAAGGCTTAACTCAGAACAAACAAGTAAATCTAAAAAGATGTAATCCAAAAACATGGCTTTTAATTGAGGATTTTGGCAAAAGATTAACATGTATCTGTCTGACAAATCACAAAGTTAAAGATGCTCTAGGGAAACTACACCAAATTGGTGCCTGGAGAATCTTCGAGATCTGAGATGAACTGTTGGATTGCAGGATACCTTAACCGTGCTCAAAGCCTGAAATCATTAAGTGTAAGTGGAATCCATAGGATTTTTTCTTTGCAGTTTTAGCATATCACCAGTGAGAGGATACCGAAACCACTAAATACCAAAACTGGAACTGTTCTGGGTCAGACCGAAGGTCACTCTCCCAGCACTGTTTCCAAAAAACTACGTGCAGATTTCTAAAAAAGTGTATAAACATATTTTGGCACTTTGCCTGTGAAGTCTCCCAGTTTCCAACACTTTGCAACTCAAGAGGTTTTTGAGCCCAAAGTGAATTCCAAGTGTCCAGCAACTCTCAAGGGCCTGTCTAGACTCCCTGTCTAGATTCCTCACTTTTGCGGTTGTGTGTGGGAAGGAGAAAACTTGGAATATAGAGGAAGATACAAAAAATAATTTCTCAGCTAACAGAATATGAAACGCTCTTCATGGTGTATGCAAAGGCCTAGAGAGCAACTTACTTAGCTTACTTAACTTACTAAGATTGATGAGCAGCAGTGCCCATCCTGGTCTGGACTCGTTCCTGACGTGAAATTTCTGACCTAGCACATAGTAATAAGCCAAATCCTTTGCTGGAATCAGTATCTCAGCAAACTTCTCCTAACAGTTTCTTTGAGGGGTGAAGGGGAGGAAACTACCTTTGTGTTTTCAAAGATTGAATACGTTTGAAGATTTGACACTGTTGTCTGGAGTTACTGTTTTCTCATGACTTTGTGAACAATCCTTACTAATTTTGATATTTTGCCTTTTATGTTTTATGAGTAAGTCTGAATTTAGAACTGTAT
This sequence comes from Lagopus leucura, assembly GCF_019238085.1. NCBI lineage: Eukaryota > Metazoa > Chordata > Aves > Galliformes > Phasianidae > Lagopus > Lagopus leucura. The sequence continues at coordinate 65,857,935 of NW_024962262.1, forward strand.
TTGTAGGAGCATTGACTTAGCAAGCATACTTTGCAAATACACTTAAGCTCTAATAATTACAGAACGTGATTTTTAACAGTCTGCTTCTTAAAGTAAAATTCAGTGAATTATTATAAATAAATTTAGAAGCACTCCTTAATTTATTTGTTAAATAATCACAAAAAAAAAAAAATGTACATTGCTACTGTATTAAAAAGAGTATGTACCACATCTAAATGTAATCTACTTGAAGTAAAATCAATTCCACAAGCCACTTTTAGATTTTTCCTTTAGTTTGTGGATTTAAATTGCTTCTAAAAATCTCATTAATCAAATCTCTGTATGGAAGGATTCTAACTTTGCTGTGACAAAAGGAGGCTGTACCCGACCTATCTACACCCTTCACATTCATTTTCACACCTCATGCTGCAGAGATAAAAATACTCTATTTTTGGCAGACATGATCTCAACGTTGTGACGACCTTAAACTTTGGGATAGCTTTAAAATTCAGAATACAGAATAGCAATTTTTACATTAAATAAAGCATAGGATTCATAAAAATATAGATGCAAACAATTTATGATAACTGTTAAATTTGAGAAGACTTCTGTATGTGGATTGCCTCCGCTTATGTTTCTTTTCTTGAAAATTTCCATGTCTTCTCTTCTGCATTTCAAAGTTGATTTCTGATTTTCTAGTGTATTAAAATCATATGAAAACTTATTCTGCTGCAGAAGGCAAAGGTCTCAAAAACCAATATGCTTTTAAAATGCATATATACACAGAGTCAGAAACACTCAGTGGAGGAACAATTATTTTCCATGTGTTTTCATTTTTCTTCCAAAGAATTGTTTGCCATATGAAAGTGGCAACTTTAAAATATAAATTGTTTGGAAGATTCCAGTCAGTTTCAGTTTCAGATCAAATCTCTGTCTCTGTCATTTGCTTATTTTTTCACTTGTTGAATTTGTCTGTCTGCACAGACAGTCACCGTATCCCTTCTGAGAGTTCGTTTCCTTGGGTATTTGATTCCTGCATTGGCATGATCCAAAACTGCTGAAGGGCAATCAGTTGCCAAATGCCTAGATAGAGCTGACATACAAACATTAAATGTCAGATTATATTGTGCCTTTTAAAAAATTTGCATGATTTATATTTGCAGCTGTACATTAAGAAGAAAAGAAATGTGGCAACTAGTTAACTGTAGAATAACAGTACTGAATTACAGTTGTGTGATTTCTAATATCTTCCTTTTCCTAAAAGTTAAGAGTTGGTGGTACTCATACCGTCACTGACAAAACAGGACTCTGGACCTTCCTGTAAATATGTCAAAATTCCATTGTTTACAACGAGAGCTTACCAATGTTTCATGCAGTTAAAATGTTTTGAATAACAATAGAGTGAGGAGGTCTACTTGGGGTGAGATATCAAGAAATAAAGCAAAAGGAGAAGAATTCTATCTGTGATCTATGCACAAGTAGCATAAGAAGTCAGAACTAAATCACCATAAAATATTTTTAGTCATTGCTTTGATAAATTAATGCTGTTCATGATAGGTGAACTATTTTATCTTTTCTACCCAGAGTTCATAGACTCCTTTACATTTCACACAGGAGTTCAACAGTGTTTGAATATATACAAAATAAGTCTTTTCTGCCAGCAGCCCCAGGCTCAGAGCTCACCTTCATCTTCCCACTCTCTAGGTCTGGGAGCCGTGTACCTAAATGCTGACGTTCCTTTTACACTAGGAAAATGCAGACCTCAGTGGTCACATCCTGGCTCTCCTAATCTACTCCCTCCCAGAATCAAATCATGGACACATGTAGGGCTCTGGTTCAAGCCCTTATTGCAGAATTTCTGATACTAGCACAAACTTTGCCTTACAATGCGGTCAAATGCAAATCTGTCTTAGACATTATTCTTCATCAACAAGCAACAAGAGATGATGAGTTACCCCTAACAACACAAAAAATAATGATGTAGCAAAACTTTTGATAGCAGATTACATTTCAAAGGAGTATGATTATGTATGTGAGAATTTTAGAAACAGAGGAAGTTCTTAAGAGGTGTCAAACTGAGTTTTGGGAAGAGGAAATCAAAGATTACAAAACCCTCTGAGACAAAATCTTATCAACATTATAGTAAAATATTTCCTGAATTTTATAGTAATAATAATAAAGATTAATCCAGAACATTATAGCAGGAATCACACTTCGAAAAGAAAGATTCAAGAAAGAAGGTAGCAACAGTGGACAGCAGGATGTTCTCTCTGTCCCTTGACCAAGGACCACATGTCCTCACGAAGGCTCCGACTGCCTTCATGGCCATGTGATTCCAGTGCCAGAAGTGAGAGAAAAAACTACTGGAATTTGTCCAATGATAACTGGGCATAGTGGGGATTTCTAGGAATCCTGCATGTTACTGCAAGGACTCTGGGGCATAATCTGATCAAGGGAGAAGATGTTCCAAGCCCAAGAAGCTGTAGCACGATTCTATGAGTAACAGAAAGTAGATGAAATATGAAACATGGTATTACAGGTGGTTCAAAAAACAGTCAAGAAACAGTCACAATAGTTTATCTAAAAAATAGTTGAAGACCTACATATTTAAAACATAGCGAGATAACATATATATTAAAATATACATTGGTTTTCTACAGTTTTTCACAGATTGCTTCTCTGTGAAGTTCTACAGCTCTGATAGCAAGGAATTAGAAATTAGGAATAATTTTATTTTTCTCATTATATGTAAAAATGCATATTTTTTAGAATAAAATTAAAGAGATGGAAAAAATGTAAGAAGAATGAAAGATTGTTAAATTATATGGACATAGTTTCTCTATTAGCAATTGCCTTAATAGGGGTCTCTGCCTGTATAGAGGACTTTGCAAATGTAAAGGACTTTGGCAAATGTAAAAGCATTAAATCTCCACAGAAATTGCAAACAAAGTTTACAGGATGATGACCCAAATGAAAGCTTAGTTTCGAATTTCTGAAATAAGAATTTTCTTACTTTGAAACTTTCAGATCTCTGTAGCCATTTTAGTTAAGATATATTGATTTTCCCACGTTTTCTTTCTGCTGCCAAAGTGAGATTTTCTTCTGCTGTAACTTTCAGAGAAACCCATTTTAACTGTGCATATAGAATCTGCTTTGCATTTGAAAAATGTGTTAATTTGCACAGGATGTATTATTCATATCACGCCTGCTGTAATTTACATACCTCAGGAAAAAGTATTCACATTCTGCGTTTTCATTTGTTGCGCAGACAATACTGATAATGCTTAGTAGAGTTTTTGAGTCTGTACAGTTGTTGGTCACCATAGAAATTTTATATAACTAAATAATCTTACCATGCAATTCCCTCATACGTTGGTATCATATTCCTTATGCTTAGCTGTGTTATTTTCTGAGTAGTTTGGCAAATGGTGTAGCAAAAGCATTCACTTATTCAGAAAGTGCAAAAAGGGTACATGTACTCATTAGAGCAGGCACTGAGGAAGGTGCTGTAGGACTCTGCACATTCCTCCTGTCGAATCAAAGTTGCTTAGTTTCCTAAAAAAGAACATAGTCTTCCTAATAAGGAATTCTGAAAATTAAATATGGAATTTGAAATTCAAGATAAGCTTTTTTGGCTTTGATATGAATAAAAAATGTACCAAAAGAAATCACCTCTGCAGTTACAGCGTAGTTTCATTAGAAATGAAAAATTACAAGGCTTTTTTTTTTTTTACAGTAAGTAAAACCAAAACAGAGATTCAAAGCTAAAGAATAATTAAAATAATAATCATAATAAAAAAAAAGATGGTACAAAGTGACAAGGAAACTAAGGGGTAAAATACCCTTAGGCCAGCAATCATTTTTTATTTTTTCAATGAGCACACAAATCCCAAAGGAAAAAGATACCTACCCTCTAAAACTGACAACCTATCTTTTAATTAGTGAAAAGAGAAAAATTACCCTTGGGGTAGCATCTTTCCTCTCCCTGAGAAATAGTGGATGAGCTGTGGCACCTCACACCTCAGGGCTTCTCCCTACCTGCAGCCACGCGTTTTGCCTCTCAGGTGGGGTCTCTTCCTTTCCTTCACATGGCACTAACACAACCACTAATTTTCCCTCAAAGCATGTTTTTCAAATAGGCCTTTACGATTGCTTCTACTGCATATCAGAGGCTCTGTGGCTTCTACATATGCTCTTGCCAGCCTTCCTCACCCTTCCATTTTCACACCACTCCCTATCCCCATCTCACTTTCCTACAACTGTCCTTCATTTGCACCAGCCTACCACTGTCTGGTATTCTGGAGTTTGTTTTTGAACTCTGCATTAAGTTTTCTTACAAAGAAGCATGAAACAGTGAAGTTCTGTACTCAGTCCCTTTGTGAATTCAAACCAAAACTGAAGTTTGCCCATGGCTGTTACATGTCTGCCACCCACGCTTCCCCTGCTGCTGTCTTCATTGCTTTATTCTATAGAATGTCAGAAACAACACTGTCACTATCAAGTACACTATAAACAAAGAGTTTGCTATTTTACTTCAGAAACCCAACCACTATCTTAAATACCACTCAGGGCTTATCTTGGTTGCTTGTGTTCCCTGCTGTACTTGATCAGATGTCAGTGTAATCCAAGCTCTGCTTCCTGTCTTCTGATGCTATTCTGGGTTCAATAGATTCTCTTTTGCCAGGAGTGAGAAGTGTGAATCCAGATGTTCTCTGCTTAGAATCTAATTCTTTTTAGCATGAATTGTTTCAGGCAGTAATGCTTAAAAAAAGTCAAAAGTAAGATGTTCTCCTATAAAAATCTTTAAACAAGAACTATCTTAATCAGAAATGCTTCACCTAAACCACCTGGCACCTGCTGATTCACACAGCTCTTATGCATGCAATTTTTGAGATATGGTTTATGCCATTTAGTGGTTTGCATAGATCAGGCAAGAAGTGCTGTTGCCTAATAAAAACTGGCAACGAATGTAATGGATACAGACTGTTCTTGTAACATTTCACGGTTCCACACCTTTGTGGGGAAAGGAGCTCTTAATCAGAAACCAGGTGCTTTCCATTTACAATCAGCTCCTTCTTCTGCAGTATAGGAGATGAACAAACTACTAAGCAAAACAAGCAGCAAATTTAAATCTTTGCATACTAACAAGCATTCATATTAAGGCCTGATATCTGATGCTTGGTAGATTTGTAGTCTGACCAAATGCACGGAAGTATTTCTCAAAGTCCATTATTCTGGCACAAGGAATGATGGATATTTGTGAGTCATTTTTAGTTTCTACTTCATTTAGTGGAAAAATTATTATGGATTAAATGGTCCAGAATGTTATTTCACCCACTGAATTACTGAAAAGCTAATTGCAATATGTCTTCATGTTTTGCAGTAATTACTGTAATATCTAGTGTGCTCTTTTGAGTTCTGTAGATTTCTGAGAAAGGATGGTTTATTTTAAATATACTGTATTGCACCGGAATTCATTTATTTTGCAGCTGTGTTTAAGGAACAGTCAAAAACAATATGACTGTTTCAATTGGAAGGGATAAGACAGGGATAAGCTTTATATATAACTCGTACCGTAGTGGAATCGTCCGTATGGAATCCTGTGATTAGTCATGCTGCCAAGATCTCTCCCTCACTGACAAGGGGCTGTGCAGTCTACTACTGAATTATTTAAAGCTAATACCTAAGAAGCATTAATAGAACTATTTAAAGAACTCTGACCACCTTTTTCCAGTTCTGGAAATGTGCTGTAGCGTGTTCTGTAGCACAAACAATCTCAGTATGATCAACCTTCTCTAAATGTGTTACTGTCAAATATATGGTTATTAGTTATTAGTAAAGCAAACTTTTCATAAAAGCTTTTCTCATTACAGAAGATGATCCAGGAAATTCTACTGCAGTGAACAAATATTGCTCCCATTGATACAGTGAAGTTCCACTCTGTTGCAATCACGTTATTACAGTTTTGCACCTGTGTAGCTGAGATGGGAATTTGTCTATTTGCCTTCTCCTGACTAATATTCTTAGAAACAGCACTATGTCACTCTCTGAAGCTGTAATATTCATAATAATTTTAATAAACATTCACTACAATCAATCTAAAATCTCCTTTAGAAAGCACTGGCTTTAGGTCCTTAATTTTACATGTAGTACTTGTGTCACTGAAGTTCAGTTTTTTCTTCTAATTGTGTCAAATCATTATCATATAACGGCTGAGCTAATGGGGAACCCATGTGGTCAATTGTTTCTTGCATTTCTACACACTGCTTTTTACACTATCTTCTTAAGGTCACGAGTTATGTATTTTCTGTGAAATCCTTTGGACCTAAGCCTTACTACAGAATGAAAACTTCATTGTAATAAGTGTTTCTTTAACAATGTAATAATGACTCAAAATGTATCACAGTAACACTTCAGGTGTCTTATCTCTGATTCATTTGAAATTACCTTAATTGAACTAACCATTATTAATTTATGTGGTATCCATGTGGATGCCATAGGCAATCTCATGAGATTTCTACTGTAGCTCAGCAGCAATTTAACTAATCATTAGAAAGAGCATCTTTGCCTAGTGAAAAAAATTCATATTCATCATAATAACACCAATATTAATGGATTCATGTGGTATTACTGCCACTATCATATGCATTGCTACAAAATTTCCATTGTAATTTAGTTATAATGTAATATTATAACATTATAATGATTGTAAGTATGAGGAAGAAAAGGCATTGTAAATCTGTAGAGACACCATATTTCCATGCAGTACCTTTATACCATGAAAAAGCAGTATAGAAGTTTTTCATGAGAAATCATCTCTGCAAAGAGCAACTGAAAAGAAGTACTTAAGCAACAACAAATAGTAAAAACTACTTATTAAGCTAGTGTATCTATTACACTGAAATAAAATTTGAGAAAGAACAAGTTTTGCTTAAAGAGAAATTAATAAGTGATTATTCAGAAAAGGTTTGATTTTCATACCTTAGAAAGGTTTGGGTTGGAAGGGTCCTATAAAGATCATCTAATCCAACCCCTCTGCCATGGGCAGGATCATAGGGACAAGTTTAACTAGATCAGACTGCTCGAAGTACCATCACTGTCAGAGCAAGTAAGCAAGTAACTCTAGCTACGGGTAGCTGCAACCTAATGAAATTTTTTCTTCTCAAATGGAAAAATGTAATCTCTTCTAAGTCCTGAACTGCAACCCCACATTTTGGTGGATAAATCCATCATTTGTAAAGGTCTCCTTCTATGACTTTGAAGCTCAGTTTTTTACTTATCCATATGAAAATATAGCCCATTGCCACCTGAATCCTTTTCAGATCTGGACATCTGTGGTCTTACCTCAAACTCCAAGAATTTGAAAACAAAATCCAATAATTTATAGGCAAATTGCAGGAAAGGGACACTCACTGATTAATGCATGTGCAAATCTAAGCCAAGTGTTTCAAAATATTTATTTCTGATATTTATTAGAAAGTTAATAAATAGAAATTCAAAAATAGGCAAGTGCAAATAAAGCATCATAGGTATCTGCCTGACATACAAAGCAGAGTGAGTTGTTTTTTAACATCGTACCCGCTATGCTCTCATTTCAGATGTCCTCATATCCTCTATCATAGTATACTAACTTACCATTCCTCTTCAATTTCCTGGGTAACTATTCACAGGATGAGAGGTAATGGCTTCAAGTTGTGCCAGAGGAGGTTCAGATTGGGTACTGGAAAACATTTATTCTCCAGAAGAGTGGTGAGGCATTGGAATGGGCTGACAGAGAGATGGTGGAGTCATCATCTCTGGAGGTGTTCAAGAACTGTGTGGATGTGGCACTGAGGGACATGGACAGTGGACATAATGTGATGGGCTGGTGGTTGGAACAGAGGATCTTAGTGGTCTTTTCCAACCTTAATGATTCTGTGATTCTATGGTTTATCTTACTATTCTCTGTCCTCTCTCTTTCTTCACATTTAGTCATTTCTTTTCTACCCTCCTTTGTTTCCTAGAAATATCTCACATCTTTATTGATTATTAACTCCATTTTCTCCTCTTCCTCTACAGCTCATTTTCTTTTGTCTATTCATCTCTCTTCAGCATTGTCTTGACAGGAGGAGTTTGACTCTTTTTTATTTTGAAAAAGAATATGCCTCTTTGTAAAGCTGAGGAAAGATCATTTTCTTTCTCACTGATCATACAGGGGCTAAAGTCGCTGAGAACTGGGGTTCCTTTAATTGAAATTCAGACAAGCAGCTGTCACAACTGCTGAGATGCAGCAGGAAAAGATTTCAGTGAAGTAAATGACAGCTCCAGCTACTGTGCCAGCATGGAAAGTAGAGGTCATATGGGGAGGAATAAGACAAAATTTTATTGTTATGGCTGAAATTCTTTGTCTTATTAGTCAGTCTGGTTATCAGTGCAGGCAGACACCCATGCAGGTGATGATGGAGTTAGACACTGTGTACCACGGGCAATGGACTTTTAATGAGAACTGACTGCTGCCCCACTCTTCTTCTTCATGTCACCTACTATGAGCAAGGAAGAATTTGTCTTCAGGCTAAAAGAAAGCAGGAGTTTTAAGGGGAAGTCAGAGGTGGCTGACTCCCAGTAGCTGAATGCTGGCCAAGAGCTGCAGGACTGAATGCTGGGGCAGAGGTGGTGAGGCTGAGTTATGAGTGCACTCTGGTACTGTGAAGAGGAGACATCTCAAGATGGCTGCCACAGGCAATGTGAGCAATGAAGGAATAAGTGTCTCGACTCAGCTAAATACAAAGCAACTGTTACACCAGAAGGAGGGGATCTGAAGTTCCAAGAGCTTCACACAGGATAATGCTGAGAAAGTGTGCTATAAGAGCAGCAGGTGTCTGGCTAGTGTAACTATCTCTAGTTGATTTTGAAGGTTTGGAATAGATACCTCAAAGATTGCAGATTTCCAGCAAAGGGATGTGGAACTTACATCAAAAGAACTATCCAAACTGTGTCTGTGAGCTGAAGAGAATCACATTATGATTTGGATTACAAGAGCACACAGAGAGAACAATGAGAACAGTGACCACAATGCATTCAACATAGTGCATCCCTGTACTAGCATCTGCTCCCGAAGGGGACAAAGCTGAGTGTCATAGGCAGAGTGAACAGTGCAAACCTTGCAGCCTTCAAGATGCTAAATGAAGTTTTGAAGATCACATAGCTCTGACAGGTGAAAGTTAGGTACATCACTCACATCTTCCAGCTCCTTGGCCAGTGCTCTCTACTAGATTATATTTCCCAGCAGCAATCACACTCTCCTAATTAGACTTGTTTCCTTGGAAACCTGCAAGACAGAAGACCCAGTTGAAGTTTTGTTGAAACACTCTCTACAACTCCCTGAAAGGAAGTTGAAGCAAGGTGAGAGTTAGCTTTGTCTCTCATGCAACAGTGATAGAACAAGAGGCAATGGCCTCACATTGCTCCAGGAGAAGTTTGGGTTGGATATTAAAAAATTTCTTCTCCAAAAGAGAGTGACAAGACACTGGAACAGGCTGCCCAGGGAGATGGCGGAGTCATTGTCCCTGGAGTGGAGACGTGGCTACTGAGGGATGTGGTTAGTGGGCATGGTGGGAATGGGATGGTGGAGGGACTACGGGATCTTAGAGGTCTTTTCTAACTGTAATGATTCTATGAAAACTGTAATGATTTCTATGGAAACCTCTAATGCTAGATCTGAGAAAGGCAACCATCATCTCACCAACCGCTGTCTCAGTTTTTTTCTTCCCTTTCCTGTTTCCCCTTTTTAACTAACAAAACTGGCTCAGGAGATTCATATCTTTCTTTCTCAGAAAATTCAAGTGAAAAAAAACTATGCTTTTGCTGTTCCTTCCTCTGAACAGATGGTATGGACGTAAGACCTATTCCATATGATTTGCCTTCTCTAATGATCCAGTTGCACCAAATATCCAAACATGAGTGTTCTATAAGCTGAAAGTAAATAAAATTCACAGACAAAGGGCAATTCGTCTCCCTCAACCACTCCCCAGTTTTTAAGCTTATATAGTGTTTCTATGAATGCTGCAGACAAAACGTATGAAGAAAATCACTGCTGGCTTAAGGATATGGGATTGATTGGGCTATGTTTAGTCTGCAAGTCAGTGTACCATTATCTTCCTGTGAGCATTAAGGATAAGAAAATAGTTGAGTCACAAAGCCAGGATTCAACTTCTAAACCCCTTGAAACTCTCAGGAGACTGAGTTCAAGATACTTGTTTGTGATACCATGGGCCAATATATGTTATTTGGAAAATCCTGGTTCACACTGTTAGAATGCACAAAATATCAATGTGTTTGGATTTAGGGTATCTTTTAAAGTCTACTCTATCAAAACATTCATAATGAAAACAACTAGTGTGAAAATAAAATGATTTTTTGCTGTTCATAGCAGATTTTGCATGAATAAACTGTTTTGCTTTTAAATGTTTACACACTGCAGCCTCTTCAGCCACTGCAAAGTGCTGAGTGTGAACATGCACAAAGCAGTTGCAAGATGCATCTGCTTATGATGCCAGAGAACAGGACATTTATTTTGGAACTCTGCAGAAGAAAAGAAGCTATGATGGAAAAAAAAGTTATACTGTTCTTGTAGTCTTCTTGCTTTTCTCCTACCACTTTTCAATAGGAATGAGGTCACTGTGTTACTTAACAGATTCTTACATGTGGATAGATTAATCTTGCAAATTCTGCATGTATTCCAGGCATGTTTTACTTTATAGTCGCTGAAGACAAACATATTCTCTTGGAGGTAAGTATTTGAGATTATTTTCAAAGAGTGTATTCTCATGTTCATAGTATATGTCCTCAGATTAATTACCTGAAGTAAAAAGAAGAGCAGGGCAAAATGAACAAGTTATACCTAGTATTGCTATTAGGGGATGAACATTTAGAATAAACTTCCTAATGTAGCACAGGCATATAACTATAGCATAAGGAGTATTAGTAGCATCCCTTATACCACCGAATACATGGCAGAATTATTTATTATTTATTTATAATGTAGGACAATCCACATATTAGATAGGAAAAACACAACTCCCTTTGCAGGGAGAGCCATCTTTCATTTTCATATTCCTTCAAAGATTACATTACAGAACCTGTGCATTTATTTTAGGCAAGCAACAGCAGTCATCTAGGTAGCCCTGCCTATTCCCTTTGTAGGTCAATAATTATGAAAAAAAAATTTCCTTTTTGTCTATGCAAGATATCATTAAGCAAGGGAACTTGCACAGTTACCTACTTATCTTTCTCCTGTTTTTCCTCTCATTCTCATCTTTGTAGACACACCATCATTGCAGCACAACACTGCAGACTCAGCAGTGTCTTTAAACAACCAGTCAAGTACTGAAAAGGTGGAATTCCATATGAGAAGGCTTTTTCACACTGACACTCCTAAAAAATGTAATAACCAAAAAAAGAACAGCTGAAGCAGCTAAATACTTTTTATTTTTGCTGAAGGAAACACACATAGAATCACAGAATCCTTAGAATGGGAAGGGACATCTGAGAGCCATCTAGTCCAACTCCTCTGCAACCACAGCTAGATCAGGTTGCCCAGGGCTTGGTCCAGCCTCTCCTTGAAAGTCTCCAGAAACAGGGCATCAAATATCCAAGATTAATTCTGTTATCCTCTGTGTCCTCTCTTATCCTTCACATGACACAGAGGTAAAATTCCCCTCCTTGATGGGACACATATATGCTGATGAGGATGCACACAAGCAAGAGGAGGTCTGCCCTCTGATAAGCTTTTCCAACACATTTGTTTTAACATGACAAATTCTGAGTATGAATAGACATTCTATCTTATATAGTTCAGTCTCCCAACAGAAGAATTGACCACGTACTTCAAAACATATCAGCATATGTGCACACAGTAACTCAGAATGGTATCACTACAGTGTTAACCAGAAAAATAGACTATTATTGTGAAAAAACTTAGGTAGTGGCTCCCTGAAACACAGCAAAATTGTTATTGAAGTAATTGTTATAATGTGAGCACGTATTAAATACAAGATTGGAAGAGTACTTTGACGTGTATTTCCGCTTATTCTGCAGAGAGAAATGGATGAGCAGAATTTTTTTTTTTTATTTCGTAGTCCAATGCACATTTATATTAGGGGGAAAAAAAAAAAAGAGAAAAAAAAAGAGAGAGACTGAAAAGGAATATATGGCAGAGGGGTAAATGACAGAGTTATGAAAAGTAAAGCCTGAAATAGACAGATAAGGAAAGAAACAGAGGAATGACAAGGCAAGAAAACAAAGAAGTGAGGAGAACAAAGAGGAAAGACTGTTTCATGGCACCTTTTCTCTCAGGACATCACCTGGCTTAATTTCTTCTTAGGGAGGCTGGCTTGAAATAAAAATCAAAACCTCCTATGGATTCACACCATAAGAAATACAACAGAGATGTTATATTTGTTATCTTTCACCTCCTCTCCCAGTTTCCATTTACAACTTTGTACAACACTGATTAATGCGTATTGACAAATGTCCCTATAGGATAGGGAAGCCTCACCCTCAAGTCCCAGAGGAACACACAATGAGAATGAACAGCTTGCTATAGGTCAAACAGGACATTTGTGACAAAGCTGGAAATTGACCTACTCTGCTCTGTTTCACCCTGATGCTCTTAACAAAAAGATCAATCTTCCAGGGACATATCAGCTTAGTGATGTTGGCTACAGTGGTTGTAACATTCATAACATGTCTAGTCCAAGCTTGTAGCCTGCACTGGAAAAATATACAATCCTAGAATGTTGTTTTGTTAATGTCTGCATCTTCCTAAATCAAGCAACTATTTTCTGAAAATCTGTATCATCTAGAGTTAATATTTTCAAGCTCAGCATGCTTCTTAACAAGCAGTAAAGCCAAAGGGGGAGATGCGAATTTGGCAAACCATCTGACAACCTTGTTCTACATGAAATGTTGGCCAAGAACAGTGGGATTCTTGCTAAGCTCCTTCAGTATGAGAGGGATAGAAATGAGTACCTGTCACAGGCCATGTCCAGGGCTTTGATTGGCTGGACAACAGTCTCATAATTGCTCTTCACGCTCACATTTCTTTAACTTATTAGATCTATGGAAATGAGTCCATATCCTCAATAATGAGGTCTTCCTCTTTCTTGCAAGGCTGAATCAAAGGACATCCTGATGAGGTATTCTCTCTGGAACCCTCTTTAGGGTCTGAAAATTCAAACATCAAATGTTTGAAAACGTTTCCAGTGTTTTTCCAAACTCTTCAAAGCGAGAGGTTTTTTTTCCCCACTTTCTTAATGTCATCAAGATTTTTTTTATTCTCCCCAAATGGTGTCTTCTCTTCAAACAATTCTGCCCCTTCCTCTTTTATACTGTCTTGAGGAAAACATAGACAGTTTCTTGTCTTTCTGTTCCCATGTTTCACCCATAGGAAGGCGTAAAAGCACTGAATATCTTTTTTGCTCCAAACATGTGGCATTTTCTGCAAACAATTCCACTACTGCACAATGCATTTAACCACGTTCTGGTTCAGAACCACTACTCCAGAGCAAATTGTGTGAAATATATGCAGGGACTGACATTGAAATATGTGTCTTTGGGATTCTGAAATACTGTCTACAGATATACTATAAATAGGTTTCTCTGTCTTACTCTGAATGAACAGTCTTGAATAGACAATTTCATTCTTCCAAGAAGGAGTTAATTGAAAATATGAAAGGTAGTTTTCAAGCATATTTCCTTAATTGACATTTTCCTTCAGAACTGTGACACTGCTGCATTTAGATTAAGGAAGTGATACTTACAATGAGTTATGTAGTAGTGAAGGAGTGAAGGTGGAGTTAATTATCAGCATGTAGAAGACAAGCCATCTGAATGTGGGCATTTCTGTTTCCAGAAAGAGGATATAGCTGCCATGCAAAATTCTTCCCAAATTTTTATTAACCCCTACTCTTCATAGTAGTAAATAGCAATACTCAACCTTATCACAAATCATTCTAATGCTTTTCTGTTATAAATTACTTGATTTATATTACTTGGCAAATTATATTCATATTACTTGGCAGAGCTCAAACATACACTGCAGTTAAGCAGTTAGAACATAAAAGAGCAACTTCCATAGTTCATAATGGGCAGGCTGATATTTCTGCTTGTCTGTTTCTAAAAAGTGGTGTTTCAGGGAGAAAAGCCTCAGGACAGGTGAAGGTTGGAGGAAAACTAAATCTGAACCAGCCAGTGAATCCCACTTTTAGGTCTCTATAAGCTTCTCCCTGTAATTCACAGCAAAATTCAATGACATAGGCTTACAGTCAATCTACTAATACAACCAGTCAGCACTTCGTTAGCAGACTTCTGCCTCTGTCCTAAGAATGTCTCTAGCTATGACTTATCTCATTTAGGAATAATATGATCTGTTGTTTTAGTCTACACTTAAGAACAACTGCAGTGGAAGAAATAAAAACAGGCAAAAAAACAAATTTACACTGAGATCACTCTAGCAACAAAAGTCTATTTGCAGATATCCAGAGCCAAACAGCAATTGGTACTTCTGGAGGTAGGATCTTGTCCCATTGAATACTGGCATTCCATCAAGCAGCAGAACAGAGCTTCAGTAGATGCTCCCTGGGAATAGCAACCTTGTCTCGTTCTGCATTTATGAATTCCTGCTCTTCACCAAAGAGGAATTCTACCACGCTAAAAACCTTTGTCACCTTAAAGTCTAGAAATGTTATACATACATTTTTGGCTTTCTTTTTTTTTTTTTTTTTTTTTTTTTTCTTCATCAAACATAAAAGAAAAATCAAGTTCTTGAAGCTGAGCCAGATTGTTTTCATTTCGTACCCTAATATTAACCCCTAACAAAGTCAAAATAAATCTCCCTCAGGAAATAATTTTGGCATGTAACTGAGCAGCTTAGCTAATCTTTTCCTCCTAATATGGATGTAATTATGGGCAATACAATAAGTATGTTCTTATTACCATCACTGTGATAGAACTGCTTGCATTTTAACAGTAAGCTGCTCAGAAGCAGATTTTCCTTTGTATCACAGGTGCACTGGGTGTCATCCTGCTTAAAGCAAGTGACCATTCAAATAATTTCTAATGCTGTTTCTTGACTCAGAAGCATTTAAGAAAACATTGCATCAAAACTTCTACCTGCTGGTGTGTGAAAATTCGAAAGATAGAAAAACTAGAAAGGAAGGAATTTCATGGTCCCTCCTCTTTCCCTCCAGCTAAGTGCTTTCCCTGTGGGTGTGTGCTCATGGAGCTGTGCAGTTACAGAAAACAACCCAGGCAGAGTTTACATTAATCACCTCTTAGTCCAAGCTGAAATTAGACTGATGGAAAACTTTGGCAATAGCTTTGTTTCTGCCTATCCTTTTAGTATTTGTAGGCATATGGGGCTAAAAATGATTTTATTGCATGGTTTTATTATGCGTCATCTCTTCTCCATAAAGCTAGGTATGTTTCCTCTGCTGTGCAGTGTCTTCCCCATGAAAGACTGTCCTGGTGTTTTTGAACATATAGGTGCTGGGCTAAAGAATCAGGAAGCTGCGGACATGTTTACAGATTTTTAACTACACTGTTTCTGTCTAAGAAGTCAAAAATTTAAGAAAGTTTACCATTTTAATATATAACATTTCAAATTATCATTTCAACAGGAGAACTTTGCACCACACACACACACAAAACAAAAACAAAACCAACC
Source organism: Lagopus leucura (assembly GCF_019238085.1). NCBI lineage: Eukaryota > Metazoa > Chordata > Aves > Galliformes > Phasianidae > Lagopus > Lagopus leucura. The sequence continues at coordinate 65,873,617 of NW_024962262.1, forward strand.
AAACAAAAAACCTGCTAATGTTTTGGGCTCAATTCTTATCAGATAAGCAAGACCTGCACTAAGCAGCCTTATTACTCACATGGTTACATTGCCTCTGCCAAACAAGATGCCCCTTCCAGTTGACAGGGCCATCACAGCAGGTGAAAAGCTGGACTTAGAAGAGCTAAGTGATTATTCATACTGTTGGCAATCCCACAAGGGAGCCAACCACAGAGGAAAATGAACAGTGCATGTTGTTTGGATCACCACTTATAGCCCTCAATCAACTCCTGTAGCTGGCATTCTTAATCGCAATTAGTGAATGACCCTTGTGGCCAGAGTATTTTAAACTGGGTTTAAAAGACAGCCTTGCTTAATTCTCAGTGTTCTCACTACTTGGCAGCTAAAAAGGCTTTGGAGAAAAGAATTTAGACCAGCTGTGACTGCATTATGTCATGAACTGCAATGGTCCCCATCTGTCCGATAATGAACCACAAAAACAGCTGGAGCTTTTCCATCCTCTCCCCTGCAGTACAGTTCCTCTTTGCACTTCAGTCTGAGCACAGTGGCTGGTGGGATCTCCTGAATATTTTTCCACAGGCTGCAGGATCTCAAAACAAAGATACAGGTCTTTTCTACAGCTGTGTTACTGGATCTGAAGGAACATTTTCTTGCTCATACAGAAGTGAGCACAAAAAAAACCAGTTTCCTCCCCTTTTTCCAACTCATGGAAGTGTGAGAAATGCTCATGGCCAATAGTCCTGTGAGAGGTAAATTGTGTTTTTGCAGTGGAAATTTCCAGTATTTCTGTATGTAGCATAGGATAAGATGCCTTTCACAAAGAAAGCTCCTGATCAGAGTAAAGTTGAAACTTTAAAAAACTGGGGCTTTCTGACCTGGGTAGAATTGGCATAGGCACTAGGTAAGGTTATTGTATAGGGTAGAGAAGAGTCTGTTACAGGACAGAAAGAGTGTGCTAATTTTTGAGAATATTGTCTTCCTGTCCCCATAAAAAGTACAGAACATACCTAAAAGCAATGAGTTGGTAACAGACATTGTATGGAAATATAAGGTAGCAACAGTGTTGGAAGATTGTGACCTTGAAACACTCAACCTATGAGTGCCAAGAAAGGCTTTACCTGCTTCGGACCAGGGGTATATGACGGAATGGATTTCACTGACTAGTTGTGCAATTTCTCCCTTGTCAGTAGCGGGTGTGTGCCCATTTTTGCAATAATGAATAAACTGCTTTTCACAGCGATCTTTGCCTGATTAGACATTTTCGATCTTGAGCATCTTTCTCACAGTCCAGACAGAGGTGGAATTTGCTATGAATTATAACTCATTTCATGCCTTTGCAAGAATAGGCATAACCAATCAGAGACACAACAGTATATTTCCTGCATCCCAGTGTGAATTCCCCTCTCTGTTTTCTCATTGGTCAAGCACTCCAGGGTTTACAGCCTATCTGATGCTTCTGATTCCCTTAGATCCCTGGATGTCTCTACTCCCTCTCACCCCCTCAATTTATTGCTTAATTAACCCCTCTTCTCCTTTTCTTCTTGTTCAGTTTTTACCTATTATGATATGCTGGGATAACCTCTCATAATTAACCATCCCATCCGGCTGTCATTCAAACCACAGAACTGGTTTGTACCAGTACATCTCCTGATGATACTCAAAAATACAGATCTTCTCTTCTGCAAGAAGGAATTAATTGTGTATCAGAGTTCCATAGCACCATTTTGGCATCATAATCTTATTGTTATGCAAAAACATTTATTTCCCCACAGAAGGATTGGACCAAAAGGACATCAGCAGATCGTCATATTCAAGACCCTCTTGGGCAAACTAATTACTCCCCTTCAACAGTTAATGAAGTATCATCTTGAAAGTAGTTTTGTTACCCTTCCAGTCTTAATAGCTGTTCTGAGACTAAACTATTGACTAAAAAAATATTTTGGCCATTGTAGTTGGCTGATGCTTATATGGACAAATTAATTCATTCATTTTATATAACATGCAAAAATCATAGAGTGACAGAATAGTTTGAGTTGCAAGGGCCCTCGAAGCCCACCCACCATGGGCAGGGCTGCCCCACCAGCTCAGGCTGCTCAGGGCCCCCTCCAACCTGGCCTTGAGTGATTGCGGAGATGGGGCATTCTATAGTCCACTGCCTCACCACCATATGAGTAAAGAATTTCTGCCTAACATCTCACCTAAATCTCCCCTCTTTCAGTTTAAAACCATTCCCCCTTGTCCTATAATTATCAGACTATGTAAAATTCACTTTCCCTCATGATTATAAGCTCCCTTCATTTACTGCAAGTATCCAATGAGGTCTTCCTGGAGCCTTCTCTTCACCAGATTGAACAAGCTCAGCTTCCTCTACCAGTCTTTGTAGGAGAAGTACTCCAGCCTTATCATCATCTTCATGGCCCAGTAACTCCACATCTTCCTTCTACATAGTCCCATCTATTTCTTCCCTGTTCATCTATGCATATTTGCTCCACTATTTCAGGAGTTCTTAGTATTTAACTTACATATATGTATTAGCAGATGTTGATTTGAGTCTCCTCATTTAGACTGATGAACATTATGTGAACTTGCAAGAAAAGGACACCCCCCTGCCTTGCTGTCCAAGATGAGAGCTGGTAAATCAGCAGGCTAGGAAAAGCCGTCAGGATGGGGAAGGCTGCTGGCCCAGACATTCAGCTAACTGAACTGGAAGTGAGAAACTGCTGGGTATGACATGAAGAATCACTGGATGTGACAGGTAATGATGACAGGAGCTGACAGGAGGTGCAGACAGCACCATGAGGAATGGCTGAATTTCACAGGTGGTAAGGGGGAAGTGATATGTAAGACAGACAGACCTCACAGGTAACTGAAAACAAGGTTCAGGACCTTTTGGGGAACAGGCTTTGGCAAGACTAGCAGTGCCTCAGTAACTGCACTAGAAGTGGCAGTTAGTACTGAGATTACCTCTGTCAGAAATGGGGCCAGGAACACTCAGTGGGCTATGGATTAGGAAAACTGGGACCAACTGTGGAAAAGTACTGAGGGATGATTTGTTCATCTGGCAGAGAACTGGAGAGGAAAAAGAGTGGCATAAGGGTGGTGAAAGGGAGTGTAAAGAGGTGGAAAATAGTGTAACAGTAATATTGAAACAGTGAAGCACTCAAAATAGTCACTTGTGATGTTATAAGTAATACTGTAAAAATACATGTATTTGCATAAACTTGGTTAAGCTTTTAGTCCCTGATTCAGCAAAGAGTTTAAACATTTGCCCTACTTAAAAGCATAGAGAAAATCTGACCAAAAATCACTCTTACTAAGTAAACTAGAGATTTATCTGGAAAACTCTCTGTGGGGAGAAACAACCTTGCAATATTAATACATAAGCAGACAAAAGGGAAAGGATTCCTCTCCAGCCCCATAAAGCTGTTCCTATATATTTGGTAAATCAATCGATAGATACCGCTGTGCTGGCTTCCTCTGGTCCAGGGAATTAGAGCTAATTTCTGTACAGTGGCACAGTTTCTACAGGCAGGCAGACAAAGCCTGACTTCATTCCAGAACATAACACAAAGCATTGCACTGGACAGCCTATTGGGAGGTGAAGGCTTCAGTCACCTCAGAAAAAGGAACTGAGCTCAGTCTGTAATAAGAGAGCTGAGTACTGAGTTACAAAATGAGAAAGAGGCACTATCACAATCTCACCATTTTATATGAGAAAACAAGGGCTGGAATTGCACTTTCTGCCAGACAGACCTTGTTGAAGGCTTTCAGGCATACTCTGAGAATTAATCCTGAATTTATTTTTTTCTAGGACTTTATGATTCTCCTGACCTCATTTGGACTAAGGGTTGAGTCTACGTGGCACTATAGTTTGGATCATGATTGCACTTTTGAACTGGATCTCAGTACTGTCACCACTTGCTAATCTTTAGTACACTTCATAGAGAGGCCTGAGGAACACAAAGTGGATTCTTTTCAGTTAACATTAAACTGGAAGAAATGAATCAAGAGGGAATTGGAAAGGTTGCAGTTTGTCTTTAGTGTCATTTAAACCTCATTGCCCAAAAGCCGCATGTAAGCTATGCAAGTCTTTCCATGCCCCTTTTTGACTCTCAGTCTGCAAGATTTCTTATGTGAGTCTACTAGCTAGGTAAAGGATGTTCTTTCAATGTAGTGGCTTCCTCTGTGTACCTCCTCCTTCTTTTCCAATTCCAGTGCACTGGTTCAAAAAGCAATAGTGCAAACCTTTGAAGTCTCAAGATACTTGAGATGATAACACTCAAAATATTTTAGAGAGCACAGTATCAAAGAGATTATAGAGCATATAGGAAAGCATAAATGTAAAGCAGCAGAATTCTTCCTATTTTCCTGTAAAAATAAATTGATTTTATGAATCAGCATAAAAAGTGAGGTTTGCAGAATGACAATGCTCTAAAATGTTATATATTATCATTGAGAGCAAAGATTCTTACAGTTTTGTCATATTGTTTTCTCTGTCTTTATGGAACAAAATAAATACATGAGACTTCTTAATGGAAAACTTTTTCAATGACAATTGAAAGGGAATCTTTCATCAGAAACAAGCTACAGTTCTGCATTGACTATTACTCTAAAGATATGAACAGAGTCAATTTGCTAGTTTTAATTTTCTTCATCTTCTATTTTAGACCTCACAGAGGAAACATTGCACCCTATTCAGTAGACCTTGCTTTGCCTCAACCCCCTATCAAATCAAACATGCAGTAATATATTTTATTTATTTATTAAGTTTTCTGTTCCTTTAGCTGGGTTAAGATCAGTCATTGGTTCTTCCTGGATGAAATCAGAGCTTTTTTTTTTTTTTTTTTTTCGGGAGGTGGGGAAAGGAGGAGGAGAACTGAACTGATAATCTGTGAGGAGATCCTTATACACAACTGTAACATGATAATAACTTGTTCTGCTCACTCTTTGAGATGAACAGGAGTTGTATGTGGTAAGGGCAGAACAAAGTTCAAGTTAATACAAATCCTGTCACCATCACGGCTTTGAGCAAGGTGTTATGCAGCTGGATAGTCTTTGGTCAGAATGTGGAAGAACAGGGCATGATATGTCAGCCTGCAAAAAGCTCATATAAACATACTCTACATATTATAATTAGGCATGCTTTGACATCAGCCACAACTATGAATTTGTTTCCAAAAAAGGAAGAGAAACAAATATTACTAATAGCACCAGGAGTTTAGAAAATGTAGGAAGTGACAAAAATAAAGGTGATCTTGAGATGTCATGCAACCTGTTTTGCATAAATGCAGGACATGGTCATTTCATTAAGAAGCACCCATCAGCTCTCAGGTGAAAAATGCCATCAGCGCTAACATCACTTGGTGCTTTCACTGCCAAGGATCTGATGATGGCACCTTGCCAGGTTAGGTGCAGCTTCATTGCATACAAGGACAGAACAACTGAGCTTCTGCCTGTGGGAGTTCACAATTTTAGATGCTGATTTTTCCAGTATTTCTTCCAGGCCAGATGCTGGACTATTTGTTGAAGGTTGTATGTCACAGGACAAGGAAAAAGGCTCTTGACACAACCGAACCCTCCCTGAAAGCCTTCTTTTTCCAGTTTTGAGTTCTACAGGAGAATACTCGCCACCTACGGGATTCTCAGATACTGGAATTCCCAAATACATAAGTACTGAATACACTGAGATAAATCCCAATGTGTGTATACAGTGAGATCATAAAGTTAATCCTTGCCACTTCCAGTAATGCTGCCTGATATTGGGCTTCCTGCTCGTGTACAGATTAACTATGTGGCATATACTCAAGGGATCCAACTGGTGCCAGACTCATTTTACACGCACTGCAGCATGCCGGGTCATATCTTTTTCAGTCAGAAATGTGAAGTAGAAACATGGGAGTCATACAAAGAGCTTGCAAATTAAGCATCAGACAGTGTATAACAGATGGAGATGGACAGATAGGGAGCTACAGTATAGGTGGTTGTCCTTGCACACCAACAGTTCTCACTAAGTGGGCTCTTAGAGAATGTTTGAGTGATGGTGACAATGACATGAAGCCTTTTTGCAGTGCTCCTCTACTGTATAATCCAGCTTGGAAAATCAGAGCTCCAGTGGAGAACACAGTCATTCAGTGGACAAAGAAGACAAACAGAGTAGCTAGAAGAGCCAAAATATGAAAGCAAACCTTTACAAAGAAACCACCAATCATGACCAATTGGGAAGCAAGAACAATGTACTTTGTGCAAATTCAAAGCAGATAAATACTTTAAAACACAAAACTGTTTAGTAGGTAGTTCTCCCTTAACTGACCAGTACTGATTGCTGTGCACAGAAAGCATGTAATTATCTGGATTAACCCATGATACCCGTGATTGGAATGAAGGTGGCCAGTACGTTTCCTCTTGATACATCTGGCAGCTGAAAGGTATCGGTTTTGAAACATGAGATTTTTTCTTGGTAAGATAAAGAGAAGAAGATTATAAATGGACTGAAGGCTATTTTTATGTATCTTAAACCACAAAGGTTTTTTTTTGCTTGTTTTTTTTTTTTTTTTTTTTTGTTGTTGTTGTTGTTTTGCTTTTTCCTTGAGTAGAAATGCTGTCCTCAGCAAAGCATTTTGACTGGGGCCTATGAAGTATTTATTAATCCTTTGTGTTAGAAGCAGGAAAAGGTGAGACAAACTGACCAATAAACTTGCTAATCTGGAATAGAACCCCATATATAATTATAACTGTTGTCTGCTGCTTGAGACAACAGTGATTTCTTGCCTCTGTTTGTTCTTACAATATTAGATGCTTTAAAAAGCATCTGATTGATCATAGTGTCACATTTTAAATCCAGCTCTTTGCAGCAGAGATTGGCAAGAGAAGGAGAGTGGTTTTGTAACCTAACACATTACTTCACATTCCTCATGTACGTCCCACGATGCAACGAGTCATCAGTTCCTAGAATTTAAATGGAGAAGGCTGTGAGTCCTTCAGAGTGGGGGTTTTCTCTCTGCATCTGCATATAGCAGGTGGTGGTATCTTCAGCACTTGCAAAAGTAATAACATGAGCTTTGCTATCCAAGATCGGCTCATTTCACTCTGCAAATATAAGATAGGGATTGGAAAATCTTCTGGCCTTCTGTAGTATCTAACAAAGCTATTCTGATTTGGACACTGAAGATTCAATTTTTTTAGGAAACTGCCTGATCAATTGAGGGAATGCAGCACAGTTATTCTGAAATTAGCACAGTGTTTTTAAAAATACTGATTAAGATTTGTTCTTTCAACATGTAAGATGCCGCTCCTGGGAAAAGGCTAAAAATGAGCCAGATAGGCTTCCATCAGCCTGGGAAGCAGCAGGACTTGGTGAATCGTTTTACCCAGCCAGAGATGACAGAAAGAAGTATGATGGTCTTGTCAGGGTTTCTAACAACTAGGTCTGTTAAATTAATAATTGTGCATGCCTTTGTGTTGGATTGATTCACAACTCTATTGCTGTCATTCTATGCTGATATAACTCCACAGAAAATCAATCAGCTAGATGGGTGCTAGTATAAAACTGGCATGATGCAGTGGGGAATCAGACCTGCAGTTATAAGACTGTGCCTGTAGGATATTATAACTGGATTAGGGACATTTTGAAGGAATTAATCACTGAAAATCAAACCAGATGTGATTATGTTCAGATTTTCCTGCTAACAGTACTATAAATGAACTGCATATTACCTAATCACTCGTCAACATATTTTTAAAAAGAGGTAATTTAGTTTTAAATTTAAGCAAAACAAATATATGAATATTGCTTGCTTCATACGGACAAAAATACCTGGTGCTTTCTCACACTAAAAGGCAATGTCTTGCATCAAATTCACAGCTAAGATCAAGATTTTCCTTATCATTTTAGGGTAAGAAATACTTCAGGAGGTGGTCTAATAGTGATTCAAGCAAGATAGTATTTTACAAATGTATTGTTTCTGGGATAGCACCTACTTTGTATTACTGAACTGAAAGCTGATGTTTTTTTCCATCTTACCTATTCTGTCTATTTGTCTCTCCTCAGCACTGTGCACTGATCACCACCAGAATTTGATGTGCGCAACTTTCATCTGTCAGAACTAGAAACAGTGCCAGGATCTAGTTCAAATTCTATCATTAACAATAGTGGTTTGCTATATTATCTACACAAAGGTGTTTTTGCTTTGCAGTATTGGAAGGTCTCAGGTGTGTGGTTTCCCTTTTTACTGGGAACTCCCAACTTAGAGCCCAAGTCTGAATCTTAGCACCCCTCTTGTACAGTGGCTGTTATTTATTTAAGGCTCACAGTCCAAGTCCAGCCCAGCTTGCTTCCCAAACTGATGTAAAACAGAGCTCAACCAGAAGCTTTTCAAAACTGGAACTAAAGTTTCACCTTCCTATTACTTGGACAATCCCTTTTCAGCTCCACTAGCTACGTTGAGTTATGAACTTTGAAAGTGCTTCTGTCATTAACTCCTTATGAGTGCTCATAGTTACTATTTCAGCTGTTCAACTTAAACTAAGTGTCGTGGAATTATCTAAATCTATCTGTGTCTGTGACGGGGAAATAGCAGGCCCACATGCACACCAGCCCCAAAAAGGGGAAAAGGGGAGGGGTAGGGAGATGGGAGCTGGGCCTAAAAACAGAGCAGCAGCAACAATCTGAGGAGGAAAGTTGACTTACTAAATATGTGTCAGAATGAGAGATAATACAATATATATTTGGAATTAAGGCTAATAAATCAAATAAAATGAGAGAGAGAGTGTCTGCAACTGAAGGTCTTACTCTGAATTGAAGGTGAAATGGCTGGGGAGCACACCGGCACACTGCCAGGCAGCGAGAGAGATTGAGAAAGAGTCCAGTGACTTGCCAGCAGCTTTATCATCCCCCTGTGAACACAAAATCCTCTGGGAAATGTAGTTCTTCTCTTCTGAGAGCCAGCTATTCAGAAAATCGGCAGTCCATGGATGTGGAACATTAACTCCTTAACTTTCAGTGCTTTACATGATGTTATGATGTGAAATACTGATAACAAAAATCATAAAACTATGATACTAAGTGACAAAGTGGAATACAATTTTTTTTTTTTAAATTTAAATTTTTTGCTATAAAGAATGAATTCCCAGCTTTGGGTTTGGAACTGAGCTTAAGAATCCATTTCACTGAAGTCTGCAATACCAGAACTAGGGAAAACTCAATTAAACTAGTAGAAGTTTTGTTTAAAACACCAGATTAAATACTTTTTTTTAATTTTATTTTTTTCTTTTTTTCCCATAGAAAAGGCTGATTTCCTAGAACATACTGCCACAGGGCATTGTGGAGGCAGATAGTTTTATCAGCAGGTTGAGAAAAGGATTAGACAAATTCATGGACAGCAGGTCAGTAAGACAACAGAAAAAAAGATTAAGTAGAACTACATTCTCAAATGTTGCTATTACAGCAATTGCGGATGCTAGGAGGGAATGAGGGGAAAAAAAGCTCCTTCCATTGCCATTTGTTGCAGGTGTCTAACTCCTGGGTTAGACCGAATGCTGGTTTGACTCAGAAGGATATTTTGTATATTTTACATTATATGGATTCTTTCACCACTTTCCAATACTAACATGCATAACGTGAGTTTTAGACTTATGACTGCACCCCTTGGGAGACATTGGAAGTCTATATTGGCCTTGAGTACAGAGGATCTCAGCACTGTCTGACATTCTTTGTTTCCTCACACTTCAGCCTATGCACTATTACAAGCTGGATTCTTTATTTTTCATTCCATGAGTATGATATCCATGCTGACACTCATATAGCTCAGAGGTGGTGTTTCCCTTCCATTTGATCTTTTGTACAAATACATTCTCACCCTATCTGTAAGTGATTTTAAAAGATTTCTTATTCATGTTCATTCCATTTCATAGCTTGTCCTGTATGATGTTCATTCAGCTCTAGAATGCTGATACACATAGAAAGTACTTTAGAAATCAATAGCTGACAGTAAATGCAGAAACTGGCTAAGTCATTTGTGAAACATCATCTGAGCCCTGGCATAGGAAGACAGGGCTTTAGTCAACCATAGCCTTTTACTGTTGATTGCCTGGAGATCAGATTAAGTGTGCTGTAAGATGTGCTACATTACAAAACAGTTCCAGGCTGCTGGGAAAAGGGCAGTCCATAAGCACTTCACATGGAAATTCTGGCTAGGAGTTTGGCGGATGGCATGCCTGCATACAGAAGATGGTCTTGAAGACTTCTCAAGTAATTTTCTAACACTGCTAATTAATGTGACATTTCACTTCTTTTAAATCTGGCTTGATGTGCTAGGAATTTCTTGCTTGCTTGAAATGCTGCATTTCATTCTTGAAGGCTCTAATGATTTTAGTTCCTTCCCCCTTTTGCCCTTTTCTTCCACCTCTTTGAATAGACGTGGGAGGAGCTCTTGCATATTAATCTTGTTAAGTGTGCTGGAGCTGGTAGTCTAAAATGTAAACTGCTTGATTTACCTGCCAGAGGTAAGTTTCCTCCTTATTTAACCTCTCTCTGGAGACTGATGAACTGCTCTGAAAACATAAAAAGGTCACACTTTTGCATAATAGTAAAAGTAAATTAAATGTGACCTTTTGCTGATCTAGTTCATGACTTCTTGTAATTCCTAAATCCAGGGCTGGGAGAGGTTGAGGAAGGCAGATAATTTCCTAGATAAGTGGTGTTTGTTTTTTTTTAATTATTATTTTATATTTTTTTCACTTGACAAGTTTTTTTTTTTAAATGACAAAGTCATTCAGTCTTTCCTCGGTGGCATATATGCTTACATGCCATGTCACCTATTAGCTGTGGACTCATGGCACTAGGCTGCAGCTGTATTAGCACCTAAAATTAGAATGCTAAATCACTGACTCTTTTTATGAAAAATCACTCAAAAAAATCCCCCAAACTCAACAACCAATTGACTCTTCAACTCTGCCCATTAGCTATTACATGCTGATGCTCTCTTCTAAAGCATTCTTCAGAGCCTGAATTTCCTCTAGATAATTGAAAATTTTCTTGCAAAAATTCATAGTTGTGAATAATATTCCTTAGTTGACAAGGAAGAAAATTCTGCACATGGGAATTCATTAAAATAAATTCAGGTGAACTATTTTGTATACTTGGCCAAGCTACCAGCTCACCATTTGCCACTTCAGTCAATCTGCCCAGCACTGCACTCTCTTTGTAAAAGTTCCAAAGGTTGCAGGGAAAGGGACAAGTGAGACTTTATTGTGTTGACAGCTCATAGGCACAGCTATTATGTGTCTCTTTCAGATTGTTAATAGGAAATATAATCTGAAATTGACCATGTTTTTACTGTAAGTGCCTTTAGCCTTGCTTCAAGATATTTAACATGAGCAATTATCTGATAATAGTATGTGCTTTTAAAAGAGTGTATTGCTTAAGGAGTATCTCACTGCAAGATGAGAATCTCCAACGTGTGCCAGCATTTTCTATTCAGAAGGTTCTGTGAAGTACAGCTTCTTGTATTGCAGATCATATTTGTCAGATTGCTGGGAATTTACATCCAGGAATTAAAGGAGACCCACCAACACATGGTATTTCATTGCAGTAAGAACCACTCATGTCTCTATTTTATATTATTTCCCAAATTTTCTTAGTGTAGCAAATTTTACCATTTTGGAAGATATGCTGTGCTGAAGATTCAGATGAGATAAAAATTCATATAAAAACAGAGAAGGAAATGCATGAGAACACAAAATATTTGCACCTGCTGACAGTAAGTGGGACACATCAGGCTGACAGAAACTATTATTATTTTTAAAACATTATACATATGCAGAAAATAGCTTATATTACCTATAGAATGGGTAATACTTAGTGGTTGTAGGTGAGATGATGTGTGGCAATGGTAAGTGCACTTAGGCAGTTGATGGAAATCTGAATGTCTTCAAAGCTGAAGAGAGTGGTGCAAACCCAGGCTTCTGTTAAAATACCTGTACTCCTCATGGGATATAATGAAAGTTTAAATCAAAAGCCTGAAGAATGTCATTCTAAGATAGAAAATAAAAACAGAATCTGCTGGAATTTCATATTACCAAATGGAGATTCTAGATTTCTTAGATTTACATATGATTATGCCTGAATTCCTCTATTCTAAGGAAAAACATAGTATACAATGTCTCTGCAGACTTCGCTTGGGATAAGCTGCAAGTCAGAGCTGTTCCATCACACTTTTCTGTCAGGCATCAAGATGCCTGGCAGGCAAAAGGAGAAATGCTTGGCCCTCTTGAATTCTTTGGTGGCAGCCTTGAGCACCAAATTTGAGTTTTATTTAACTGTGGCTTTTTTTCCATAACATTTCTCCTCCGAGCATAGGAGTTTTTCTGGCTCTTGCTAGAACATGTCTGATGTAGTTTAACATAACCCCAAGAACTTCTCTTTCCCATTTTAAAAGGTCATCATATATCATTGCAGAAACATTCACATCTCCTAATCTTTGATGATTTTTTAAACAATCATTTATTCAACCTTCTGGGCTATGACAACAATAGTTCATATAGCCTTCAACAAAGAACTAATTCCCAGTTTGCTAACCACTCGGGCACTAGGATGCGGAATTTGACTGCAGAATGGCCAGAATCAGCATGAATAACAAAAATATTGAGTAGGAGAAATGTCGATCCTGCCTGGCAGGTGAAGAACTAAGGGCAGATAACAGTTCACACAGAAAGCCTATGACAAAACTAATAATTTGAAGAGGACTTTCTGAATCCCAGTGAAGTGCCTTAAAGAAAATTGCTGCCTTCTTCCAAAATACTAATGCTTCTTTTCAGTTTTGTCTTAGGATTCTATATCAGAAATGTGAAACAACTTTCACATACTTATACTGAAAGTAAATTTACAACACAGAGACTTCAAATTTTTAACATCATTGCTACATTTTTGTTGTTTGCTTTGACACATTTTTAATTAAACAGCCTAACTATGCCACTAGTCAATTTATCACTTTTTAATGCTCCTTCCAGTGATTCTCGACTCGTGCTGTGTGCTAAAGGGTATGCAAAAGGGATATTACACAACACAAGATACAGACCCAGCAAAGAGCCATAGTGGTTGACTGTACCAGGTATCTCAAAGGAAATGGTAAAAGAGGAATATTGCAATGTATTGTTTCAATTGTATTTACAACATCAAGAGCTGCAGCAGAAGAGGAATTGCAGTCATTACCTTCGAACCTAACAGCCCATGAAGCCAAGTGCCAAGGTTAAACACGCTGTCTAAACAAAGGGGCTTTACTGTCTATTACATCAGATTTGCTCAGAGAGTTGGAATATAGTATATGTGGATTATGTATTCATCAGAAAGCAGTTTCTAGCAAAGCACAGAGTGTATAGTTCCCAGTACAACCCATAGAGATACACATCTCGTTTGCCTTTTGGGGACAATTTAAACGTCTACTGAAACATACACACATGCACTGGGGAGACTAAATTATTCCAATTCATTTTACATATCCCACCAACTGCAAGTCCATTTGTTTAAGAGTTGGACATGCTCTCAAGATCTAAAATGAGCTTCAGTTTATAGATCAAGGTCTTCTTCTAAACTTATTTTTAGAAAAGGACAGAAAAGAATTTTTTTTTTTTTTTTAAGGAAAAAGTGAAGTACAAGGAAGGATTAATGTTAAAGTAAGCAAAAATGCTATCAACAACAACTCTACTCACATAAGTTACAATTTGTATGGAATACTAGAAAATTGTCACATGCCTGTAATATTCACATTGGATAAAAAATCAAGATATTGCACACTCATAGACAGCTCCTCTCTGTAGCATTTATGAGTTTGTTTTATTTGTTTATTTGTTTATTTCTCTCCAATCTTACTCTAAAGTTGCAAAGCCAGCCTCCCATTTGTCTGATATTGTGTCCTTGATGGAACTACTCAGGGTAAAGTACTTTTAATTCAACTTATCTTTGAAGATGAAGGCAAACTCAGGTAACAGAGTTAAATGCAGCCTGCTATAGAGTCAGGGAAATGCTTATGTCCTTGGTTCGTCTGTGAGCTCAGTGTTACCTGGCTGGCATAGTCCCTCTGCACAAGCCTGAATTTCAGCCTCAGAGAAAAACTTTTGTAGTCGGATATGGCAACGCTAGGGCTATTTCCAAAAACTTACACATGAACTTCAAAGGAGATAAACTGACATTCAGCTTAACCATGACTTTGTATGGTTTGCAGGGCTGGATAAAAGAGTTATTGAAATATGTATATGGCTCATCATTCTGTAGCATCTGTTTCCTGTGACAAGCACATTTTCAGTACTGTTTCTGCTGCTACCTAGGGAAAAAAATCCCTGCCAATGCATAAAAGTTACCATAGATAAATTTTTATTTCTATGACCCACGTGACCTAAATGAAACCTAAAAATTACCTAGGGAAGACAGAAATATTCTTTTTTTTTTTTTTTTTTTTTTTTTTTGGCATGGTGGCATGGCAGCAGAAGTTTAAAGATGCTTTTGATATAGCTGAAATAGCTGAGAAAAATCAAATTAATAATCTCAGCTGTCTGATCCAGTAGGTTGGTGCCAATTTATAGCAATTTAAGAGTTGGACCAATGACATGCACAGATTGAATACAATTATTCTTTGCAAACCAGGATAGTAATGTTACCTCTATTGGGCGAACATATGTATTTTGATGTAAAAAAATAATGCCAGTTAAAATGAAGCTTCTTTTCCAGAAGAAAGCCTGACCCACTAAGAAACCAGTGAGATTATCACAGTTCTTGAAATTCTGAAGGGAGAGTTTGATAATAACATGTTGATTTACAGTTAAGAACAAAAATGGGGCAGACGGAATGAGTGAGTCCTGATCAGGTGTCATGATTTTGAGAATTTCTCTTTCCTATGCGCAGACCCCTAATTGGGGTATGCTATGTCCTCATGGGTACTCTTACTGTTGATAGAAGAGTAGCCTCATGTGCTAAATAAGTGCTGTAAAAGAGTATCAGTTAACAGAAAAATATTCACATAAATCAACAGTCTTGCAGAGAAGCTGTCAAAAATTTAATCAAACAGTGTATGTAGATTGCTCCAAAAGTAATGTTTCCTATTTATTTCCATGGAATCTACAACAGATACAAACAGACACATTAAGACCAGTCGAGAGAGGAAATTCTCAGTTATACTATAAGTGAGAAATTCACCATTTCTCCCATCTTCCAATTTCCACCATTCACTGTGCATTTTTGCCAGTGATAAACAAGAGCCATGCTTGTAAAAATCTGCACTAGTGAAGGTGACACGCTGTTGCTATCACCAATACAGAAACACATCACCTACTGCCTCAGTGTGCTCACATCCTCTGTTTGATCTTCATAATTGTTCAGCAAGTGTCAATGAATTTCAATGGGTGCCTTTTTTTCTGCATGGCAGAGTTCTGTCACCTTTGCTTCATAAGTACTTTCAGGTCAGACAATATTTTGTCAGACTGCCCCTCTGCCGCTGTCTGTCACACAGCAATTAAATGTAAGAGAATATTGGTGGGAAGGTTCAACCTGTACTGCCATACTGCCAACATCCACCTCTGATGTTGTGAGCCAACTTAATAAAATAGGAGGCATTACTTTCAGAGCAGCCCTAGTAGTCATAAACAACTAGCTATTATCTTCAAGTTAAATTCCAAATAAATGAATAATCCTGTTGCAATTTCTATTTTAAAAATGTAGGCAAATGCTTATTGTGGTTATTTCTGTGGTTGATCTAATTAAGACTACAGTGGAATGTACATATGGGCTTAAATCAACTACTAACAAGGCTTGGTTAATGTGCTGTATTTATTGAAGCTGTTCTGAAGGCTGGAGGCAGCAACTTTGCTGAGAGTGCCATGACATGGGGTTGTTTGCTTCTTGCTCTTCTTGGAAAGAGCAAGAGCTAACACAATACTCAAAAGTCAAGCTGTAAGTTGAAGAAAGATTTTTTCCATTAGCTCTTCTCCATCAATATTCTACCTGCCCTTCTGAAGTGGGACCTCTCTGAAAAAGCCACAGAATTGTTCGCACAAATGGTGTCCCCTCAGAAAAGACACTTGTCTCGAAGAAAACAGGCTCCTGCCTCATGTATTCACAAACTGATTTTATTTCATAATAACCAGGAGCTGAAAATCTGTGCCAAGATCTCTATAATCCCAAATTTTTCAGAAAAGGCTCTGAGAATACCAGGAGATAGCAAGAGTGCTATCTGCCCCTTACCTCTCCTGTTTCTCCCACTTAGACATAGCAGTTCTGCAAATGAAGGACTGGTTATCTAAGTTCCTGGTGTAAGCACACACAGCATGCACGCTGATAGATCCACAATCTATATTTTTCTGATGTGAAAAAAACATTGGTTTTGCTATCTCAAAGTTTTTCAACTTGAAAGTATATGTGGAAAGTCTCCCTTTCTTTACGCTGTGAGATAGATAGGAAAAATTCAAGTTTGGAGACACCCCGCTATCTTTCATATTCCTGCCTAGTTCACAGAGAAATTTTCACATTATCTTATATTTTGCCTCCTTTCCATGGGGGGGGGGAAGCAAAAACAAAAGAAACCCCACAATTATACTTTGAATCTCTTTTCGTAAGTTTTCCTTAGCCTGTTATTTTCCTTATCTGTCCCTGCATCTGTTACTCAGAATCTAGAGTGAGAAGCATTACTCACGTACACAGGAACACTGTTATGTTTCTACATTCTGTTTCACCTCATTAGTCATGTTCCTTACAACTCAGCAGAATCCTAAGCCATGTTCAACAGTGTGCAAGTCACTTTACTAAGTGTCTGCAAGATTTACTTTCCTGTACTAACAGTACTCATTTTCTTTTTACTCTGCTTTGTGTTAGCTGGTGGATTTCACCATTCACTGAATGCTGAGGTTTCTCTTGTGTCCTTGGAGAATGAAAGGAACGGGAGCATATTTGTGCCATCTATTAATGGACTAATTCAGATATCTAAAGGGCAGTTCAGAAAGTCAGAGTGCAGACAAGAAAGAAAAGTAAATTCTCACCTAGTAGCTGTTATTGGCAGTTTTAAATGTAATTGATTCCCATTCTAAATAACTTTGTCAGGTGCATCATGCACTACTAAATTAACACATAATACTTTGAAAATAAAAATTAATATCTAAGTATCTTGTGTATTTTTACCATAAGTTTTGTTTTACTTCTCTGTTGCTAGCATTTTTTTTTCCTGCTGTACCTTCAGTTTAAAGAGCCTAGTTACATGTTCTAGGATGCTCTGTATAAAGGATTGCCAGTCATTTCCCCTAGTTTGAAAAGGATGATGGATACATTCAAACATCTCATAAAATTTTGAAAGTATAGCTGTTTTAGCCATGAATTTAGAAAACATTAGAGGAACTGTCAATTTTGAGAGTGATGCTTTTAGATACAAATGATTGTTCAGTATTTTAGGACAGAGGTTATTTGTTTTTTGCTGAAATTCTCATTCAGTCAGGCAGAACAAATGACAGCATTTTCAATGGCCAGTCCCATGATTTGCAGTATTCAGTGTGCATGGGATTTCAGGGACAGGAAGGAGAGCACAAGCTGTGGAAGGGAAAATTCTGGAAAGACATTGATTGAATCGCTGTGTGTGCACCCAGGTAACATGCTGTGCTAAAGCAGATCTATGATTCAGTCGTTTCAGCAGAGTCTGTGTCGTAAGAATGAGCCAGCAAGGATGAGCTTAGCTATTCCTCAATACATGAAAGATATTTTGAAAGCTGTTAGGGACTTCAGGGGACTTAATGGGAACAGCACAAAAGTCTGTTAGTGAAGAACTCAACAGCAGTTTTAAAAAAATTAGGAAGCACAATTTTCTCTTATTTTCCTAATTATTTTAATTGAATGGATCATTTTGGTTGTTGAGTTGTAGCTCTATATTACTGATCAGGAAAACTGCAAGTCTGTTAGCATTTTGTAAACATGGTTATCAGTGACAGAAATAACTAGATAAGCAGAATACAGGTTTTGCTGGGTTAGGATGATTAACATTTGTTTTTCCTCAGGGCTTGCAAGGACATCATAGAATCACAGAATCCCAGCATCATAGAATGATGGAAAGGCTTAGGTTAGAAGGGACCTTAAAGATCATTTACTTCCATCTCCCTGCCATGGGCAGGGGCAGGGCTGCCCCCCACCAGCTCAGCTGCCCAGGGCCCCATCCAACCTGGCCTTGAGCACCTCCAGGGATGGGGCACCACAGCTTCTCTGGGCAGCTGTGCCAGCGCCTCACTGCCCTCTGAGGAATTTCTGCCTAACAACTAACCTAAATTTCCCTTCCTTTAGCTTAAATGATTCCCTCTTGTCCTGTCACTACCAGACTGTGTAAAAAGTTGCTTTCCCTCCTATTTATATGCTCCCCTCAAGTACTAGAAGGCCACAATGAGGTCTCCTCGGAGCCTTATCCATACTGAACAAGCTCAGCTCCCTCAACCTTTCTCCATAGGAGAGGTGCTCCAGCCCTTTGATCATTTTTGTGGCCCTCCTCTGGACACATTCCAAGAGCTCTGCATCTTGTGCTGGGGGCCCCAGATGGATGTACTCCAGATGGGGCCACACAAGAGCAGAGTAGTGGAGGGTAATCCCCTTCCTCACCCTGCTAGCCCCTCCAATTCTGATGCAGCCCAAGACACAGTTGGCCTTCCAGACTGCAAGAGCACACTGCTGGCACACATCCATCCTTTTGTCCACCAGGACACCCAAGTCCTTCTCTGCAGGGCTGCTCTCAAGGAGTTCTTCTGGTCTGTGTGCATATCTAGAATTGCCCTGACCCAAGTGCAACACCTTGCTCTTGGCCTTATTGAACCTCATTAGGCTCACTTTTCAAGCTTGTTCAGGTACTTCTGGATTGTGCCCCCTCCTTCTATTGTATCAACTGCACCACTCAGCTTGACATCATCAGAAAATTTGCTGAGGGTGCACTTGATCCTGTTGATCCCATTGATCAAGATCGTTGATAAAGATATTGAAGAGCACTGGTCCCAAGACAGGCCCTTGAGGGACCCTACTCATGGCTGGCCTCCAGTCATAGATTTGTTGACTACATGCCTCTGGCTGTGATCATCCCACCAATTCTTTATCCATCAAAAAATCCACCCTTCAAATCCATGTCTCTCCAATTTAGAGACAAGGATGATGTGTGGGACCATGCCGAAGGCCTTGCACAAGTCCAGGTAGATGACATCATTTGCCCTTCCTTTGGCCACTGATGTTGTCACGCCGTATATATCACATAACCCTAAATAATATATAAGGAGATATTTTTATTTATTTATTTATTTATTTATTTAATCTCATTAGAGCCCCAAATGCTGCATTTACGTAACATACATTTCAAGAATCAAAACAAATCTAGATTCAAAGCTTTCAGCTCTCTTCTGAGATCACTTAGGAATCCAAGGTTTTGTGCACATTATACATGCTCTGGGCAGCCCAGAGAAGTTGTGGATGCCCCATCCTGGTTATGTTCAAGGCCAGACTTGATGGGTTCCTGGGCAGTCTCATCTGATGGTTGGCAGCTCTGCCCATGGCAGGGGGCTTGGAACTAGATAATCATTGAGGTCTCTTTCAACTCATGCCATTCTATGATTCTATAATTCTCTGATTCTCTGATTCTATGATACAATGAAGGATTATGTGTAAGCCCAGGGAAGAAAACTCATGTGTGCAGATTTAGCAGCCTTTTTTTCCACAAGAAGAATGACTATCATTACTTTCAGGTTTATTATGATAGTTATTTCTGGTAGTAATTCCAGTACATTAAATGATATGAAACATAAACCAGTTCCATTATATTCCAGCAGTAGCTAATTTATGCAACAGATGGGAATGAGATCAAAGCAGTTCTTTCTATTTGGCCAGTTGAGTCACAGGGAATACATATCAGATGATGGCTGCTGACACAGCACTGTGTATCAAACAGCAGTCCAAGAAATAGAAAAAAAAGTTACAGTGCACATATTTTAGGAAGATTTTCACTCATATCATACCATAAAACAGTATTTGTTCTCTGTAGGCTGGAGAAATGGAAAGACTGACACTGGAGTACCAATTGGAGTACCAAGACACTCTAAGTATGCAAACCATTGATGCTTATTGCTGCTCTAGAATACAGTACATTTGGGGCTGCAGATGTGTCAGGGCTCTCCAGTGCCTATGAAGAGGCAACTACAAAATGATATGTTTCAGCTTCTCAGAGTGCTCATACTGCACATTTTGGGTACCTCATTTTGTTCTGCATCTTTCAAAAGTTAGTTGCCACATAAAACAACTACTTCTGTCAGAAGCCTTGTTGAAAATTACAAGGAAACTCTAAAGAGAAATTCAGCCCTAAGCAACTGAATTTTTCCTTCTTTCAGCATGACCAGTAAGTGTAGTTGTAGCTGTTAATAAAACATACAACATTTTGAGAGCTCTGTAACCTCCTTTCCTCACTTGTAACTCCTTTTCTTTTGGTGAGTGACTGAAAAGGAAGGAGAGCCTCAAGAGCTGTAAGGGGAATAGAATCAATCCCAAATTTTCTGAATTGAAACAATGTCAGTGCCAAATTACTTCACTTTACAACTCTGAAAGACAAACAGATAAAAACTATTATCTTTTTTTTGCACGGTTGCAAAGGTGAGCTAGACTTCTGTTACATTTTCTGCAAGCCAAGAGGGAAGCAGACAGATGAGCAGGGACTCCTGTCTTATAGTTCTGTGCTATTCTGTGAGATCATGCTAAGCATGAAATAAGAAAGAAAGAGGCATTGCAATTAAGGCTGTTTTAATTGCCATGCTCTTAAATAGCAGTTCTTGGGGAAGTGGAGAGAAGGCAGCTGCTGAGCTTTTGCCTTCTCTGCTGTGGAGACAAAGGACTGAGTTTCACTGACAGTTACAACAGTTCAAAAGTAATTACCATGTAAAATGCATTTATGTTAGAAGCAATTATTTAATAATCCTGAAACAAGCCTACTAACTAAACTGGGAGTTTTGCCAGAGAAAAAAATAGATAAATATTTCAGCACTGAGACCCTATACACACATGGCCTCTTCTCAAAGAACACAATAACACTGTTTGATATAGCAAAGTCTCAGCTACAGAACACTATTTTTCAACCTAGTCATCACCGTGAGCTGTGCCTTTTCACTGGTGATTAACAAAAGCCTGCATACCACTCTTGTTAAAATGTGCACCGTGAGGTGACTTACTGTTGCTGTCACCACTGCTGAAATGCACCACCCACCACCTCAGTGTGCTCTCATCCACTGGCTGGTCTCCATAAATGTTCAGCAAGCATCAATGAATGTCAGTGGGTGCCTTTGTTTTTTTTGTCCATGGAGGAATTCAGTGACACATCTTTGGTTATACATACTTCCATGTCAGGCACCATTGTGACAGAGTGTCTCTCTGCTGCTGTCTGTCACACAGCAACAAAAGGTAACCAGATACTGGTGGGAAGGCTCAACCTATACTGCTATATCACCAACATCTGCCTCTGTTATTGTGGGCCAACATAATAAAACAGGAGGCCTTACTTTTGGAGCAGACCTTGCAAAATATATCAAAGAGTTAAAGTACATAAGTAACAAAATTTATTTTAATTTTTAATATTTTTTATTAAAAAAGAGAGAGAAAAAAATAACAAACAAATCCTAACATGGAACCGTTGTTGTGTTTGTGAAACTAATGCATCAGGCTTGTTCAATGGCAGTGCCTGCCATTCTCAGTGAGTTCTCAAGGTGCTCATCAGAGATCTTTGAAGAACTTCTACTCCTGTACTTCATTTTTGAAAATAGTTGCTCACAATGTATATTCTGCCAAAAAGTAAGGACACGATAAGGCGTGATTGTGAAGGGAGGAATGATTTTCTCTGGTAAGAAAGATCTTATAAAAGTAAAGAGACACAGATTTTTGAGATGAATGATAGATTGCTACTCTATACCCCCCCTTTGAAAATGAATATTTACAACTGAAAATGGATTTGGCTATTGCCAATGGATGAGCTCCCAGGGAAGGGCCAGGCTGCTTGGCAGGGCAGAGCCACTGCAGCAGTGGGGACAGGGGGCATGGGGCAGCAGCCAGGAAGAAGGGGCCTGCCATATGAAGACATTTCTACACTCACACAAATGCTGTAAACCAGCTACCAGAAACAGAGTGAATAAGCCTTTAGAGGACTTCAAGCCCTTCTTTAGGACATGCACAGCCACCATCCTGCTGTCCCATGATTCGCTGGCTCTAGCTTCATGTGAAGTTTTCCTCACACTCCATGTCAACGCCACAACCCCATGCCTGTAATCTTTGGAATAACAGTCTTCTGTCAGTCCTCCCCTGCCAGGGAATGTTCACCTTCAGGTTGTTACTTCTTCAAAGACAATTAATTATGTATTCTGGCATCCAAAAATCCTTTAGGTCCATCCTCACCCAAAGATAAATCTCCAACAGAGAGATATGAACAGGTGAGTACTAGTTCATCTTTTCCCTACTTCTTCAGCAACATATGTCTGTCTTTCACCATGAACTCAAGAAAGGAGTGAAGCTGTTCTGGGAGAGCATGGGGAATTTGACAGCTGACCTAATTCAGAATTCATGACATGGATATGATGAGAATCAGAAACCTAGCGAAAGCACCAGTGAGGTTGAAAGATGGGAAAAGACAGAATCCATGGACAAAAATTTAAGAACAGAAGCTACCCATATTAAAATGCTTAGAATTTGTCAAATATGTGCAACAATAGTATTTGAGCATTAAATTGAAAAAAAAAAGTTTTATATTACAAGCACATTTCATCCCTTCTTTGGAATCACAGACTTTGAAATAAATGACTCTTTTGTGATCAAGTTGGCTTCATTTTATACTGAATTAACATTCATTAGTTTAACTACTCAGAATATATTCAGATTAAAAGAAAACTGCATCCATTTACCTGGCACAGCAGATTGAAAATTCTCATTGAAAAGTACTGTTTAACACAGAGAGAGTCTTAAATTTCTAGCAGTGAAAATACTTACTCCCATTAATAATACTGAGACTAATTCTGCCAGTATTGGACCAGATTAAATTCACCTGACTCTAGCAATTTCTGCGAAGTGCTAAAGATAGAAGACTAATTCCATTCCTAATCCTCAGACCACATGGGAGAATCATGCTCCTCTATCTCCCCACTATCTCTCCACTGGTGATTTAGAGCATCTATAGTGACTCTACCCCACTTCATTCCTAACTTCAGTTAATTATAACACCCTAGTTATCAAGTCTCATTATGCTGAAGGCAAAATTAAATTGTGGAAGATGCTGCAACAGGACGTTGTTTCTGCCAGATTTTCTTTGGAGAGAAGAGGATTTAAATTCAAACACAAAGAGCCTTTCCCAGATAATTAAGTGGGCAAAGCAATCAAGCAAACAAAACAAATCAGAACAAAACAACAACAAACAAAAACAACAAAACCACCATGGAACCTAGAAACAAGGGGATTCTGTAAAAACTTAGTTTAAAGAAGTGAACCAAGTTGGAGGGCACTGATCCCTGTGGGCATTTTGTGTAAAGAACTTCACGTACTGAGAAAGGAAAGCAGATACCACAGTAACCCTGACCTGTCAAGCTTTTTCCTGTGAATGTGATAAAGACGCTTCTCAGTTATAACCGTACAGTGAGGATGAGGGAGAACCTGGGAGGTGCTATTCTTAAGTCCTCTGCTGGAGAAAAGCCTTCGTAGCAGAAGACACACCTGACCTCAGCTTTATGTACAAATGTCACAATTACTTCCATCTGGCTTTAAAATGTTATAGTTTCAGGGAAAAAAGCAT
This sequence comes from Lagopus leucura, assembly GCF_019238085.1. Taxonomy (NCBI): domain Eukaryota; kingdom Metazoa; phylum Chordata; class Aves; order Galliformes; family Phasianidae; genus Lagopus; species Lagopus leucura. The sequence goes on from NW_024962262.1 coordinate 65,897,418, forward strand.
GCTATTCCAATTGTAAATACTAACTGTGAATGAAAGAGAATGCTTTTACTTTAAATTAGAAGGTATTCAGTTAAAACTAGAATCTGTGGTTCTGCATTGTTTCATTTGTAGCTGATCTTTACATTCCCAGAACATTTTGCACATGCATTCAAGAAATAATTCATTAATTTTGATTTGGTTGGAAAGGAGAGAGTGCTATGGCAGTTACTGATGGCAGACACAGTATGAAATTCACAGAGATGCTTATGATTTCTCTGCCAGATTAATATAAACAAATATAATCCCAGAAACATAAATTTTTTCTCAAGTTTCTCTTCACACAGGTATTTTCTTTCAGATGAACTCATAAACTAAGCAATTCAAGAAAATTTCATTTACATCTGTTTGCACTTATGCACAGTTGTATGCATAAATTCAATTTTCAGTTGCTACAGTCCTTCACGAATCTTCTAGTCTCCCTGATTCCTATGCATTAGTCTTGGTCTTCTGTATTCAGAGAGAAAAACATTAACATGCTTCACATTTGATGTGGTTGACACTATTTCAACGTTCCTTCCCTAGTGTGTCATACATTGCATGATAATAGTCTTAATGTTCTCCAACACCCCAGGAATTTACATTCACCATTCTTCTATTATAAAAGCATATACACCCATTAAATTATTTTAAATATAAATACTGGAATTCATTCTATGAAAATAATTAAGTGTACAATGTACATCCATTACAATCTTTATTTCTTAACAAAAAATAACACAAAATTTGGTTTTGTGTGTAGTTTCTTGGATAACTCCATCTACAGTGAAATGCCAAAAGGATCATTTTATTTCCTTTTCCAGAGATTGAAAAATGAAGTAAGAGGCAGACATTTTGACCACACTAAACTATCACTCTGAGCTATACCAAGACAAAATCATTTTGTGGTTATAGGAATTCTGAGCCAGACCCATACTATATATTTAGCTGGTCCCTATGGAAAGTTGAGAGTGGTTCAAAAGCACTGACTTCATTATCATTGATGAAACACAGTCTTCACACTCAAGAGTTATGCAAACACTAGTAACGTGTCAAGGATTGCCTTAGAGTATCCCTGGGCCATGGAACTTCCCTCGCATACAAATGAATTCCTCCATCCCTTTCTCCATCACATGCACTGCTTAAGTAGAGATGTTTAAAATGGCCAAAAAAAAATATTTGGGGATATTTCAAAATATTAATCAGCAAATGGAAAATTTTATTGAAAATTTTCATTTCAAGCAACATTATATCAAAGTAGACACTAATAATTAAATTTATACTCCGTATATACTACAAGGCTTTGCTATCAGTTGGTGTTAATGTACACCCCATTTCTTTGCTGGTTAGGTTCAAAAGTAAAGAGGTCAGTGACTGGAGGAAATCACAGAAGATTCAAATCAAATTTTAAAGAGCTAAGATATACAGAAGAGTCAATACAATATTTTTCTTTTTCCTACTGTCATACAAGTATTGTCCAAACACAAATATCAGAAAGGGAACACATATTTGCAGACATGAGAAATACACTTGATTCCAAGCGTTCCACATCTGCTACCTATACATACATTCCCCAAAGTTATTTTAGGAAATAAGTTCTTGCTACCTTGTGAAGGGTAAGAGGTGTCCTTTTCATGAAAGAACATGGAATGAATTTTATGTTTACTGCTGTACTGCTTGAAAATTAAGGATTTTGCACTTTAAGCGCTTCAAAAATATAAAAATCAAGCCTGGCCATTTAGGAAAAGAGAATTGTAAAAATTCACTGGTAATCTTATTTCATATTCCTTTAAATGGCATAAATTCTTCTAGATTACATGCTGCACGTTTCAAATCTAAATGTTAATTAAGGTGCACTTAAAACATTCAATCAGAGTTTATTGTGTACCACACACCATTTAAGCAATTTCAAAATATTTTATGAGACCATTTTAAACCTCTTTGTAGGATAACAGGATGACTAAAATAGCTGTCACTGAAGTAAATATAAATCATAGCTTGACTAATCATAAATAAGCGTTATTATAAAACATATTTTTAAATTATTACTGAGAAAGGCTGATTTCTAACTAATGCTGTGTTGGTTTTCTCAAAACATGCATTGTGAGAGGTGACATTAGCCTGTTCAGAGCTGAACCAAGTCTAAAGGTAATCCTGGTCATCCTGGTTTTAAAGTGGCTAATATCTTACAAATATTTTTTTTGAAGACCATGATTTTCCTGAATCACAATAGCTGAAGCATTAAATTCTTGATGCACTTCATATTTATAAAGATGTCCTTCCCAACACACTCTTCAAATCTGTGTAAGTAGACTCCCCACCTGGAGATTTTTGTTTGCTTGGGCTTTTTGTTTTTCAGTACAAACATGTATCTCTTTCCCATATTTCTTTTTCTGATTTGCAACTTGGTCCCTTTTTAATGGCTGGCTTAAATAGCTCCTACCCAGTAACAGCAGCGCCTTTATGTTATTGCAAGCAGTGGCGGTGTGTATGCGTGTGCAGATAAGTGAAAAAGAAGAAAAATAGTAAGGAGATAAAACGTTATTGAAGATTTATAGCTAAAGGCTACATAATTCCAGTTTGAAACAACTGTTTCCACCAAAAAGAGCTTATTTCCATTCTTCCTTTTTTCTCCAGTCATTTTATTAGTAGCTCTGCTTTAAGTCTATGCTCTTAACAGTCTCTGGCTTTGTCTTCCAGTTTTTTAAATCAGTGGCACAGGCAGATTTGGTAAAACTGCTGAGCACAGATGCATGCCCTCCTTCCCTCCTGTTCCCTCCCCTTCCCCTCCCTTCTCTCTCTCATTTTTTCTTTCTGCATTAAATTCGCATAGATATTTTAGTTGGATTTAGTTGAAATTTGTCTATGAGAGATACAGCATAGTCCTATTGTTTGTTCTCTTGGCTTATATTTATCATTATTGTACTGATCAGTGATTAGCCATGGATGTGAGGCTATTTACAGACAGAATGATGAGCAGAATGACTATTGAGCCCACAAACCATTCTGCTGCTCAGTTTCTCTGAAGCTTTTGAGGAGCAGGCAGGCACCCTTTCCACTTCTCCCTGCTCCAATGAACAGAGGAGTAGAAATTCTGGGAGTTGCCTAGAAAACAAGAGGAGCCCTCATATTGCAAAATGTTTTATACAGGAAAAGAAATTCCACTTAAATATTTCATAGTGTCAAAGTTCAAGCATTCTTTCAGTGTTGCATCATGTAAAAGACATGCATATTTTTGTTTATAGAAGAAGAACCAAGAGAGAAGAAATCATAATTGGGTTCTTCTCCCACCTGCAATGTTCTGAATTGTTATGAAACAGTGATTTGCCCATGAGATAGTATTTATTGGATCTCACTAAAATTGAGGTAATTTTATCTGACGGGAATATCTTCTTTCTAGCAGTGCTAAATGTAAAAATGGAAAACCAGGTTAAACCATTCACTCTCAACATCAGCAGCTCCCATGCCTTTAGCTAAGAATTTCTAATTTGCACACCAGCATTGACTTTGAGAGTCAGTTCACTACCAGATTTATAATAGAATATAATAAAACTTTCACTTGGCACCATGTTTCATGGTGGCATGACATAATACATTTTCTGTGTGTTAAAATTAGGGTGAGATCTTTTTAGTGTTGAAATATCAAGCATGCAGCCTGACACTTTTTGATTGAGTTTGGACATCCTGTTGGGCTGTCTGAGAAACCGACTTTTAAGATGGAGCTTATGAAGAGCCTTTGGTACATTTATCTTTACAGTCATTTCTTTGTTCTGCTCACACAGCATGCTGCACAGTGCATTTTTTTTCTTTCAGCTCATAAAATATAACTAGCCAAACATGTTTCTAAGTAAAATTTAAAAATAATATCCATGATTAGACAAGAATCAAATAAAAGACCTGACAAAAGATGTTCTGCCATAAGTTCCATTAGACATCATAAAAGGGGTGAACAGCAGGATAGATCAAAAAAAGATAAAACATAAAGGGACAAGGGACAACTAACTGAACTGGGAGAGCTGAATATGAGATGAGACAACAAATTGTAATGGAATTGAAGGACAAAGACTTTGAAAAGGTATAGAAAGGAAAAGAGGAAATACTGAACAGAGACTGTTATTGTTCAGTCTGCAAGATAAAAGAAAAGGTGGGGAGAAGCGGTGGTGCTTTTTTCATTTTCTTGCAGTAACTGTTCTGACCACCTGTGTGGATTAAATAAATAAATAAATAAATAAATAAATAAATAAATAAATAAAAGCAGAAGGGCATATTTACTGATTAATCCTTACTGCATTAATGTACCTTACTTTGTAAGTGCAAGTGTAGATGATTGGACATTAAGGAGAAACATTTAATTTTAGTAACTGCTGATTGCCAGAAGTGCAGATTTTCACTTTTATGTACTTATTTTATTCAGGATTAAGATACATACAGTTTTTATTTTTCTTTGTCATATTGATAGCATGCAGATATACAATTGATAATGAGAATTCAATTTTAACAAAATTTTATTAGAACAAAAATAAATGTTGCAAAAAAACAGTTTTCAGAACAATTCACCTTTCTCCGACATATATAAAAAAAAAAAACCATTTTGTTCTACAGTCAAATAAGTTGGATTGGCAGCTGTATTACCCAGGATGGTGCTTTGTTAGCATATCCAACTTATCATCTTGTGGAAGATGAAGTCCATCTCTTATAGCTCTAAAAGCACTGATTTTAGTCCTCAGACAGCCATACAGCTTTCTGCAAGGAGCTAAAGTTTAGATTTTAGCTAAATATGTCACTCAGTCCAACAACACAGGCTGGAAGCTAAAATATTAACAACTCTTAGCAACTCTCAAAATGCTTAGATGTATTCACTCATCCCAAGGTACTCCAAGAAAAAGAAAAAAGATATTTACACATAAAGGTGAAGGAAGAGATGTTTATCCATTCAATGGATTCTTTGAATAATACAAATAAATATATAGGTCACCATTTATATTTGTAAAGTAACAGCAACTATAGTGACACTTTTTATTAAGTCTACAAGTTATCTTAAGCCCTGAAGAGATATTTTCTTAAAATTATAGAATACGGAGCTGTGAAATCAGAAATAACATTCAGTGAAGGTGGCTATAAAGGAGCCCAGCTACTTTCTCTCTCCTATTTTCTCAGAATTACCCAGAGATAATGAACCTTTAATTTTTTTCAGGTGTATTGAAATAAATTGTTTTAATGTAAGTAAACAAGCACAATCCTCAGACATGCTGGGATGAGAATATTTTGTTATATGATAATAAATAGTGATTTTTTTTTTTTTTAATATTTTTAGCTAGTCAAGTAAGAGTAAAATTAGTAGCTTGAAAATAATGCAAAATCTGTGCTTCATCCTCAGTGACTAAATCCTATCCAGTTAATGCCAACAGAAATCCAGAGGAATTATGTGGAAATAAAATTACTCACACATTCTTTCTCTGGCCTAATGGACTACAGCATTGTTTCATGTAGTAGGATTTTAATTTTGATATGCAAAATATTTTAACTGGCATCACTCTTATGCAAAAAGAAAGGAAGAATCTGAGTAGCTGCCAACATGGACTGTGAATGCAGCACCTTTTCATCAATTAGACTCAATGGGTATTCCTGGAATTAACTTTCTTGTTCACTAAGATACAGACCAGGGGTAGTTAATTTGAAGCAAATCTTAAGGCTTACTTAATGGGAATCTTGAATCATTCATATCATCTTTATTTTTATTTTTATTTTTCCAAAGATGTTACAAAACAGGCAAAAATATTTTGGCTTTAACACTGGTTGAGCCAGCCTCCTAAAGCATGTGTCCTTCACAAGTAAGTCTTTTCTACATGGTGTGAACTGCAATATGTGGCAACATACAAAAGTAACACAAGTTTAAAAGATGTTACATCAATTAACAAAATAAACAAAAACATAACCCAAGGTCATACATACATGTGAAAGAAGCCATTATGTTGTAATTCCAAAAATAAAATGTAAAAAAATCACAGCAACTCAAAACATGTTTGGAGAAGTCACTGTGCTATTTCTGCAATTCACATGAGCACTTAACTTGAAAACATAATGAACTCAACTCTTCAGGCCTAGATATATGTTCAGACTAACTTCTATATTCTAAAGCCACATTTAGTATTTCTCATTTTAATCAACTTATCATGTGTAATGAAGTCATTTGCTACAATGTCTCATTAAGATCCTTGCTGATACATGTTATCCTCTTCTTTACCTCAAATAATTTTCAATAGAAATTAGGAAAACAAATAAAAACCACACTCAAGTCAAACGGGGAGAATAAAGGTTATTTTCTAGTCATTTTACATCCTGCCATCACCATAAACCACCGTTTGCAGACATCCAGAGATGTACATGGTGCTCAACCTCAGCTCCTTGGCTTTAGATCTGTAACACTCTACAGTCATAAGCACAGTCATTCTGACCAGAAAGGCTGTCATTAAATTCATGTACTGTCCTGGTTCTGAGGAAGAGCTGCAGAGGCACAAGGTCTCCAGGGGTGTCAGGCACTGACAGAGGAATTACAACCACAGAAATTCTACTGCAACTTTGATTTGAGGTAATGAACAGACCAGGCAGATGTATAGAAGTATGTGAGTGATGATAGTAAACCTACATATCTGCTTGGATAAAGAATCTTCCAATTTTGTTGATTCTATCTATGTGTTAATAAGGATGGATGATTATAATTCTGAAGCATCCTTAAAGGATTTTTTGTCCATACATTCTGCCTTAGGTCAACAGGATCCATTGTTTTTCTGCTAATGCTTTAAATAAGCTGTGATTTAATCTTATTATCAATAAGATCCCTGTGCAAACCTTGCAATGAAGACTTTAAGAGTCATCCGTCATGTGGTTTCATAACTCAGAAGGACAAAATGGGTTCTCATTAATGAGGACTTTCCATTTATAGGAGAAAGCATAAGCAGTAAAGCAGGGAAACTGATTAAATTTCATGATAGAGAAGAAGGTGAGAAAATTGATAACGCTATGAAACACTTATACACTCAATTAAAGAAACAAATATCCTCTCAGATAACACTATTGTGTTCATGTGAATTTATGAGGAGTCTCTTTGCATCTTTCTTGCTAAAAATAAATTGGTTTTGTAAGGCTTGAAAGTCTAGACATTTACTATATACAATGATCACCGCCACTCTTATCACTTTACTGCACATTTAACTGTGAGAACTAAATTTGCGGTAAAATTGTCTAAACAACTGCCCAAAGTAGACACATTTGGCATATTTGCAGCCATCTCTTTTTGCAAATGTATAATTGTAGATGAAGAGCTAACCAAAAAAAGCAAAAATTTTTCACAAAGAACTAGAAATAGAGAAATAATTACAACTTAATTTTATTCGCTTACGCTCACGTTATGACCAGAGCATGTTTTATTTCGTTGCAGATCTGATCTACCATCACATTATGGTATCCAGTGATAACCTAACATAGTAGCTAGCATAAATAAGGCACTGTTAGTACAGCTGTTAGCATAAGCAGAAGAGTGAAGAAGCTCATTTCACATGAATGAGTTCTTCACACAAAAGTGGACTGGAAGCACTTGAACAGAGTGGAGCAAGGACTTAGCCCTAGTTGTCTTTAACTCACTGTATGTTGCTACCAATATGGTCATGGTGCTTGTGGAAGCTCTGTTCCAATCAGCCTTCCAGCCAGTGCTCTGCAGCTCAATTTTCTGCAGAAACCTGCAGGAAATCATGTCTTGTGAGTGGGAAGGAAGAAGACACTGAAAGTATAAAAAATGCAATCTCTTCTTCTACTCTCCAGATGTATTTCTCCCAATCATACATATTTACATACGTATGTACTATCAATAAGAAGCATATGAGTCATCATGGGGCATTTCTGCAAAGAAGGTACTCCAAGGAAATACAGGCAAAGGAGAAGAGCCATCAATGTGGAAATTTGTTGAAAGCAAGACTCAAGTGTTTGCTATGAAGCTGCAGCCTTGGCTGTGAGGGACTCTGTAGATGTGGGAGCTGCTGGAGGAACTCCGCAGCATTTGTCATACTGCAGCACAACAGCTACTGATTTGAGGAAATGCTGCTGTGCTATCCAGTGAGGCAGAAACCATGATTTAATCTGCATTCTGGTTCTGTAGGTACTCTTGGGGAAAAAAAATAAATAAGTAATTTTGGATCTAGCCGTTGGCAGCATCTGTGTTCTGCATCCTCTTGCACGAACAGTACTCACAGGAGAGAAAGGTACAACCCCTCTTTTCTCACCCTTTGCATACCAGGGGGTGATATCCGTACATGAAAGCACGCAGAAAATAAGAGTAAACCATCTGACACCTTTCAAGGTAAAAAGAGGAAAAAGTAACCAGCATATCTCTGTCCTTTAGCCACACGCGCATAAAAAACTAGGAGTACATTCCACACAGGAAAAGACTGTTATTATGGAACTTATATGTCCACAAAGTGAATGGATTCAAATTCTAAATCTTGTAGTTTATGCTCAAAAATATGTCCTGGCTTTACTAGCCTGGTAGATTTACGCCCTAAGGAAAACAGTAGGGATGAGACCTTCATCTGTCATTCAGGAGGATAAATGCACTAGCAGGCCATCAGGAATTTCAACTCTGCTTAAAACCAAAGGTCTGAAGAGCAACTGCTTTGGAAGAAAAGAAACTCCATCCTCTCTTGAACTTACACTGTCCATATAAGAGGAGAATTAAGTGAAAAGGGAATTCAGGCTGCCACAAACCTGCATACCAACAATGAAGGCACCCAAGTGCCTTTGTCCATTTCAGTAAGAATTCATTTATCCAACTTATCCATTGATGTTAAGAAATCTGCTAAAGTCATTGCTAAAATTTGGAGTTATGATGCTGCCACTGTAGTGAAGTAAACATTTAAATCTTCTGATTCTAAAAAGGAAGAAATGCAGCAGTGTGGCAGTTTTAATGTGATAACATATGAATGGCATTGTAGTGTGCATGTGTCCGCGTTGCTGTTGTGATCAGACACAGAGCGTCTACAGGGCAGAGTCAATTTCATCATTCTACCAGATTAATAAGAAAAGGAGTGATGCAAAGATTAAATAACAGTAGCCATATTCATACACCAGCATAATTTGTTTGACTGGAGTTGTGTTTTCAGGGACAATGTGGGGAAACAAAAAGACAATCTGGGGAACAGTTGGCCTCAATGAAGAGTGCTTACTTTTCCTTTGAGAGACCAGGAGACTTGCAGCGCAAAGCTAGGTCAGTCTCCTGCTGTTGAGGCAAATCTTGGGTGAGGGCAGAAGGGAAGTAGAATACAAAAGGCTCTGTGCTCCTTTTGGGAATGGGAGCATTTCATTAAGGCCGCTAATAATCTCTAGAGAAAATATGATGATGTGAAAAGTTGTTTTTCATATTCAGAAAGAAGGAATGAGATCTGATTGTGAAGAGAACACTGATTTCTCTACTCCGGTGCTACTAAAAGTGGTAATTTTGAGTCATTTTATTTATTTTGAGGCTGGGGAAGGGTGTTTAAGGTTTTCTTAAACTATCTCCCAGGTCCACCAACAACCGATCAGGTGCAGGTGAGCTGGTGAGATTTCAGGTACTGGTCTAGAAGAACACAGGGAAGTTTGCCTAACACACAATCCAACATAAAGCTTCTCCTGCAACTAACAAGCAATATATATTCCACCAGGCCCAATACATATTCCAAATGTAGGCCCAATTTAAAGAGTCACAGATATACTAGTGAATTAAAATGTTGTGCTTGCTTACTTACATTAACAGCAACAGCCCTCACAGACAATCTGTATTTCATACAGCCACACAAAAAGTACAAAAAAATCTACGCATAACTCAGAAAAAGTATTACTATTTGCAACTAACACATAACAAACAACATATGACCACTGCCCAATTTCTCCTCTGGAACATGGAATAGTGAAACACAATTAAGACAAGAACAGCCATTTCCATTATAAATATACAATCTACTATTGTGTTGCTTACAGAATAACCATGTGAAGGAAATTGCTCCAGATAGAAATCCATTGTGTGTGAAAATACAGAACATTAATCTTTGCAAAAGCATGGGACACCATCATCACTAGCCACCCAGGTACCCAGGAAGTTTAAACTTTTTATTTCTTACTAAGATTCATCTTCTACTGTGTGATATGAAAGCTAAACAAATAAACAAGAGACTTTAAAAGCAAGAGAGCTTTAAGACTGTTGAACAAGAAGCACCTTTGCAATTTATGGAGGAAAGGCTAGACAAAAATCCTGCTTCCTAACGATGATGACATTTCTGTGCTGATTTATACTTGAATTTGGTGCCTGACAGTCTAAAAGAGGCTAAGCAGCATCCTGAATGTCTACACTATGTCTAAACTCATGCTGTCTAAACTCATGCTGTCTGTACTTCTGAACTGCACATTCACTGCTTCCTTAGAGATTACAGAAACCAAATCTGTTTTATGTCTAGTAACAAAATAAATTATGGAGTGATAAAAATGAGCTTTTTTTTTTTCCTAAAGAAAGAAAGACAGAAAGTATGCAATCATGTTTTCATAGATTAAAAGGGTCTGATCACAGTATCAGTAGAACCACAGAACAACTGCTTCCAGTTCAGATTTTCAGACAGAACTATCCGTACTGACACAGGGAGGCTGAGTAATGTACATGTACTACCCAGTGGTGATTGCACTGGTAGTTTAGGCTGTGTACTACACAGCAGCTGTTTACTACAGCAACACAGCACTGCCAGCAAATAAGAAAGAACAAAAGGGTTTTGTTAAACAAGCAGAAGTGTTAGAACCATTATAACCAGTATCTGATGCAAAGCACTTTCTCATTCACAGTAGGTTTCTGAAAAGATTTAGAACTGATCAAACCCTGTGTAATGGGACCTCCTGTCAGCCAGAACGTCCAGATGGATCTGTCTAGAGACAAACCAACTACAAAAAGACTTATAAACAGCTTTCTGCCTTGCTTGCTGTGTCCCTATAGAGTAGGTGTTTGCTTTCAGGCTTGCTTTCAGCCAAGTGAGTAGCTTTTTGAGTTACATCAAACTCTACTCTCTCCCCTCTTAGCCTTTAAAAATTTCTCTCTCTGTCACGTCAGAGACCTGTCTGTCTGCTTAATTGAATTTCCCAGCTCCTTACCGAGTACAGCCTCCAAGTTCCTTCCAGTCCCCTCTTCTCCAGATCCAGAAGCCTTCTTTCCCCAAACAGACCCAGTCCTTCCTGCAGAAGGCTTCTGTCTGAGTAGATTTATTGAAGGAACATAGTATGTCACTGAGAACGTATCACTCAGACTGTTACTGTTTGTCACAAATAATTTTAGAAGCTAAAGCATTCTGGCTGAAAACTAAAGAGAAGATAAAAGTTTGCCATGAAATGTTGTCATTTTGGGTGAGAAACATTGCTGCATCTGAAATCCAGTTTAGCATCAGTTTTCACAGGTATATTCTGACAAATTCTCATAAAGAAGAATGTCTGTCTTCAGATGGCAGAGCTCCTGTTTTAAGAAAAGTGACTCATATTACTTGATATAAAAAATGCTTTGGAATAACAGCTTGTCCATTTATAATGTCAACAAAGACATTGCACAGTGAGCTACAACATGAATACTCCAATTGTCATAACTGTTCATGAAAAGATAAAAGATAAAGTATTACTCAGCTGTGAACCATAAGCACAAAGACTACAAAGGCAAGGGAAAGAGCATTGATTTAACAGAGGAATCATCCAACAGGCTTGTATGAACAATCCACTGCAATTGCAGGAGTCAAGTCAGTTCAGTTAGTATTTCAGGATGCAGAGTTCTAGCTGAATTTAACCCATAGTAAACAAGCAAAAAATAATAATTTAAAAAACACAGAATATTAAGGTATACCTCATTTTGATTCCATTCCAAGGCAGGAGTACCACTTCTGGTTCTTAGGCCACAGAGAAGATATTTCTGAATTTGGGCCATTGTGAGGAAGTTGTGAGCTAGAAGTCACAATGCCAAGAAGAATGAAGTTTTGGTTGGCAAGTGCTAGTTCCACCTCCCAGAATTCTCATAGGTGTTATCCAGCAAGTTATTCCTCCAGTTTATTTATCATTAGAGTTGTGAAATTTCTCTGCAAAGTAGGCACACAGTAAGGCACACAGATGCAACAGACTTCTGACACAGCACTGAACAGGAAGAGCTTCACTCTGCTTTCTTCTTACCACTTCCAACCTGTTTAAGTTGGTACTTAAAGAGGAGTTGGATACAAAATTACCTGTGTGGACTGCATTCTAATTGTTTAAAACCCTTTTAAATACAAGACTGCAATCCTGTTGCTTGAACATGTGGAAATCATATCCCAAATTCTGGCAACAATTCCTCATAATTAAATTGTTATGACTATCCAACAAAATACACCCAGACAGTGTTTATTCTTGGAGTCTTTATCACATTAAATGTGAAAATGAAAAAAAAAAAAAAAGGCCAAACATAAATAACATGAATACGCACATACATGTATGCATATATACATATATGCATATATGCATTCACACGTGTATATCTCTATTGTTTTTAGAAATACAAGACTGTGAAGCCAGAGATGAAGTGCATTTATACATATGCATGTGAGAAAATGAGAATGGCTGCAGAACTGCATACGGACATTTCAGATGAGGCTCATCTAATTTTCTATGAAGAATAATACAGTGTTCATAAAGTTTTAAATAGGGGTAGAAAGACAATTGGAAAACAATGACCTCAGGCTGTCTTATTAGAGATGGCCACAGGGTCTCTAAATTTCATAAGTGATCAATACTCATGGTGATGATTAAGAGGAGTCATTTTTTTGATTTGTAACCTTGTTAAAGAACTTTGCTGTACTGCACAGAACAATTCTTGGTCAGTTTTTCCTTGGGAGCCATTTCTAGTATAATTAAAGAGTTCTCTCCTCCTACAGCCAAGACTTTCTCCCTCTTGCCTCAAGCTGTGGGTTTTTCATTTAACACTCCAATGCCTCACCAATAATAATAATAAAAAAAATCAAATCATCCAGACCACTGAATGGGCGATGATTTTTTTTTTTCTGGGATATGACCTTCAAGCTGTTAAACAAATTCACAAAACAGACTAAAGTTTGTTCCTCTCTTTCAAGTGTAAACTTCAAAGGCACTCAGTCTAGACTGTTGCAAAATCAAAATGTTTTATGACTTGTCCCTCTCACCAAAATACTACAGTTTGTACATGAATATATGAATATTACAACTGTCTGCAATGGAGTTTAAGCAAACTGCAAGCGCGTCAGTGAACAGAAGAGTCAAGTTTATATACCTTAAATCAGTATTGTAATCTTTTCTTAAAGTTCAGGCTGAAAATAAGAGCAGCTGTTATTAGTATTATTCTAGAGATACTAGACAGACAGAGTTTTCAACTGTAATTTACTGTGCATGTTTATTTGCTACTCCACTGATATTTTTAGGCCTAGCTCCAAAGAAAGTTCATTTGCTTGATAGATCAGAAAAAATGTTTTGATATGCAAAATCCTCTTTCCCTAAATCACTAATGGTAATGCAACTTAAGGCAATCCTGTGTTTTTTTCATTTACTTTGGAAGATACGTTTTTGATCTGTACAACTTTCACCATGGTCAAGCATCCACACGAGGAAGACATCTGTACCTTTTCTGGCAATAGCATTAGAAAACTAATGCCTGGAGTGACTAATGAAACGCTTCATTAGATACGGGTACTTCACCTAAAGTCAAGTGCATTGGCACAGAAAAAAGGAAGAAGCTGCTATCATTGCTAGGCAGATCTGGCACAAATAGACTCAATTTCTCTCTACTATAAGCCAAGGGTCTTTTTAAATATCATGTCCACTTGAGGGAAAAAAACCGGCTAGGAGGATTTTTCCATTTTTTCTTGCAAGATATTTCAAATTTCACTGTCATCATCTACAATATTCATATTTCACACATGACAAGATTCATATAAAATTGCTGTGTAGTACTGCTTGTCATAAACTAAAGCCCAATTACATGTTGAGAAAAATGTGCACAGAAAACAAGGATTTAGGACTAGGTAGAGCTGAAAGCTAAGGGAGAAGTATTATGTCAGACTGAACTAGCAGTAACTGTAGTTTAATTTTTCATCAGTTGAGTTTTTACTATTTACTTAGGCACTGAAAGCCATGAGTCCAATGAGTAGGCAAGAAAACTTTATTTCCACCTGACAAACCTGGTGTCTAAAGGATTTAACATAAAAACGGTCAAGCAGAAGCCTGGGTATGCTATTGCTGAAGACAATGACTGAATGTGGCTTGTATCAGTACCATGTTAGCTATCTATGTTTAGAGGAATGTAACCAGAGTACAGCAAGTTTGAGCCCCACTTACAGATGAGTATTTTTTAGTGTTTCTTGATCACTGTAATTTTTATGTGAATGTATATTATCAACTCTGTCTCACAGAAGATATCTTTGGTTGCCAGACATTTGAAAAAATCTATTTTCCAAACTAGAGAGCTTCGCAGGGGACTAAGAACAGCTTCTCTCCAATTCTCAGAAATGCTGGAATTTATTTGCTGGATGTCTCTACAAGTGATGGGAATTCAATACATCTAAAGTCAATCCTATTTAATATCAAAAGCTCTGCATGGTAAGACTGAGGTAATTGAGTCTAGGAACCAGCTGTAAAATCCCAAAAACTCTCTGAAATTATCCAGTGAGCCATAAATAATCCCAGTGCATTAGGAAAAATCAAGTGAGAAAGAGAAAGGGAAGAAGGGAGTATAAATCAGTGCTTGGGAAAAATAGAAAGCAACCAATAATCAAAGGGTCGTGGGTTAAGCACACAAAAATTTACAGACTACTTATAAAAACTTTGCCAAGATCAGCAACAGTAAAGAAATTACATAATAAAATAAACACCACTAAAGGCAAACAACATTTTAAACATTCTATCTGTTGACAATTTGACTTCTTTGCTTTAAGCTCTTTCTCTACTTCTCCTTATTCCTTCCCCTCAAAAATATCTTCTCTTAGAAATCTGGAGAAGAAATTACAATTATTTGTATCTATAAAGACTTTTCCAGACGGTGATATCTGCTACAAAATAAACAGGCAACTTGAGAAAAGAGTTAAAAAAAGAATCAGCTTTGTTCCAGCCATCTCTCACAGCTGGCATCTATACAAATCTTAGAGAGGAGTTCTAGGAGCTCTGTAAACTGGAAGGGATTTGTGCAGAAAAGCATTTTCTTTACTCTGATAATCCTAAGAAACAGTCTTTGTCCTCAGTATAACAGAGTTTTCAGGCAGACTTCCTCTGCCTATCCTACCCAAATTTGGGAGCTCGGGATTAAGACCGCTTTGTATACAGCACAAGATGACCTCTGAAGTTTTGTTGCCCTGCAATGAGGACTTGCTAGCTACTTTCTAAAACTAGCATTTTCTATGAACATATTTTCCTGTCTATCCATGGGACTAAAGTAAGTATCATAGTCTATCCATCTAATATGGATATGCTCGAAGCCTTGTCAAGCGATGTAACACAGCTCATTATCCCGCAGCAGTTCCACACAAACCACGACGGAGATTTTTATTCCCACTGTGATTTTAAATACCTCCTTACAAATAAGCCTCTCAGAGAACTAATAGTTAGATTTTTCTTTTACACAGAAAAAGTCCAAATGAGGCAAGGGACTCAAAAGTCCCTGAAAGACTTGTGCTCTGATGTTAATTTGCCTTTCAGGACAGAAAGGAATTAGTGGCATTTCCCATGTTAGCAGTATGGTTTACAGTAATAAGCACTATTCCTTGCAGTCTAAGCAGAGAAGCCAAGAAATCAATGACCACAGAAATGCTTGAGTCCTCTATTCCCTCATGGCTTTTCATGAAGATGTTTGTCTGCATCCATTCCTTGGGACTGTGATTCTGTAGTTATCATGGACTGCTCAGCCCTGATTGGTTTAGATTACTCACACAGAAAAGCTAAGAAGCATTTTCCCTATTAATATGTTCAGTGAAATCAACTTTGAGAAATGGAACATATCTTGTAAAATTAAATTCTGATAGGAGAGTGGTTTTCTCCTCAGTGTCACCATCTCCTTTTGAGTTAGTATTCTTACACTCCCCTTTGGGATACAAGTATTTCTAACTACTGGGTGGTCTGCTTCACTTGTAGATACTTACAGTGGTTTGGCCAGACTAACCCATTATAGGCAGCCCTAAATAATAACTAAAATAATTATTTCATACTTTAGACAAAGAATGCTAATATTTATAGAGCTATTCAAAAACACTTCAGAGAGTCAGGCGCTCAGCTTAGACTGAAATTCTGTGGGGTATGGACATAACACTAATGTTGGGGCCCCTTGGATATTCCTAACTTGTGAGTCATCTAGAAGTAAATTTATTAGAGATATGTCTTTTTCTCTAAGAATTATGCTTTCAAAACTGTGAGGAAGGGTCACCAACACAATCAATGATTTGAGAAATGCTGTAAGCACGTCAGTACTATTTATTTGCAGCAAAAAAAGCATATTTGAAAGTGAAAGGCTTATTACCATCAGCTCCATGTCATTTTACACCCAAAATACCATATTCTAAATTTTGCGAATTAGGTCCAGCAAATTCTAATTTGCTTGAAGGTACTAGAATCTACTGCTGTGGCAGCATAATGGTCAGACTATCACAGGCCTAACACTGTCCGTGAGTAAAAAAGGGCACCTGTGAAGTTGAAGAGGTATATTTATATACAATCTTTTTGTGTGCCTGTGTACACATAAATGCCTCATATTCAAGAAATAGTAACACTGTTTTTTTCCCAACTGTACCATTGCTTTCACAAATAATTTGTTTGATAAACCTATCTATATATCTATCTATATGTGTGCACACGAGAGAGAGACTGAGAACTTTATGTCCAATATAAATACACAATTTAGCAGCTGCAACACTGCAAAACCATATGTGCTTTAGAGATTAAAAACAAACAAGGAAGGACCATTAGCTAAGGCAACCATTCTCAGCCCTTTTGCAGGGAGTCTTCATTTAGAAAATCTACTCAGGAAGAATTATTGTTCCCATTCGTTATTTTGCCTGGATGACTTTTAGAGGGCTGTTTTTACCATCAATTGGTAAATTCAGTGGAAGAAAAAAATTACCCTATTATTAAAGTGTACTTACAACAAACAGTAAATACTGCAAATAGGCTGTGCTTATTTGAAATTTTTTGCTAACTTCTCAGAACTAATTGCTTTCATCCCAATTTGCTTTTGCCTTGCTGGTGTTTAATAACCAGGTAGATTCCTAAAATAGGACCATCCAGCTCATGTATCACAGTGGGTTAAGTTCCAGTCTGGGGCTACTCTCTCCTTCTGAAATTTGTGATCCTTACAGAGGGTTTCCTGCCCTGTTTGCTTATTCTGTACAGCTTAATTTCAGCTGCTCTCGCTGATTCTGCTAGGGTTGTTTTGTATTCCTGTATAAGCTGCCCCTGTTTTCACAGGTGGTAACATAAAACTTGGAAGTTTCTTCTGGGCAAATATTTTGCTACCCAAGGTGACTTTTCATTACTAATGAGAGTTTGATTTTTATTTTCCTTCAGTATTTAATTATTTGATGAGAAAAGATGGCTTGGGAATTGAGCTGAGTATATTTTCGAAGGCAAGTATTTAGAATCAAATTCCCTGTCTAATTTTTGGCATGTATAAGCTAGTTGTTGCATCTTGGCTGGTCTTTTACAACCCCTCCACAGTTAGTGGGGAAAAAAAAAAAAAAAAAAAAAGAACTGCCCTTTGGACTTACTGGGTTGGGAGTTTTTTATTTAACAACAAAATTTTGATTTTGTTGTTCTTGTGGTTGGTTGGTTCATTGACTGGTTTGGTTTGTTTCTTTTCTATGATTAATAGAAACTATCCATATCTAAACAGAGAATCAAAAAGAGGGAGTTAAAATCCAAACCCATATATATTCATCCCGTGCATCTTGATTTCCTTGCAAAATGATATATATTTCATTAAACTTTTAATGGAGGCTGTGAAATGCAGGCTGCAACACAATCTATAGTCCTGTCATTTAAAATGAAAAAGACTTAACAGATCAGTAACCAATGGATTAATGAGTCACTGATGATAATAACAACAATTGACATCAACAGCACCTATTATCAAGAGTACTCACAAAGCAGTTGGGAGGAAGATTTACAAACTATTTCTGCTTAAGTGGTGTTAGAGGCCAACTTCCTTCAGAAGCCAGATAGAAAAGGACAGGAAATAATCACCATTAAAGCAAATACTGAACTACAGTTGCCACACTGCTTTATAGAAGACATACTAACTCTTTCCCATTTACAGATGAGAGGATAGTATTCCTCGGCTGTATGAGTATCAAAACAGAGGTTTTGGACAATGTTGAAAATTGAACACCAAACAAAATTTTGAAAAAAAAAAAACCTAATGTGAAAGACCCTCACATGAAAAGTGTTATCCCCACTGCTCTGTTTTCACATGTATCAGTTCTAGATTATGCTGGGCTTGAGCAACTGAAAAGCAGATGTACCACTGGATAATTTGTCACCTCTCTGAAAATCTCCTGAGACAGTCTTCATGTCATGAGACACCATGTTAACTGTTTGAAATCATCCTATGTCAAACGTGTGAACAAATATAAAAGTGACAAAAAGCCAACTGAGGACAAAGCCTGCTAAGCAAAATGTAATAAAGCTCCCAAGGCAGACATTAATCCAGTAATGATTTTAAGCCCTGAAATACTTGGCAGGAATGTCCATAACACTCAGTTTCAGTAGATAACATTAATGCTTTCTTACTCTGTTTCCTGTACAGCCTTTTGTGAGCATAAGCATGTATTTTACTCCGTGAAGGAAATGAAAAAAATGCACTATCTTTCTTTTTCTTACCAAATGTGTTGAGTCAGAGATTCTTTACTACTACAGTGCAATATTTTTCACTTTTAGATTTCAGGGTTTATGGCTCTGTTCTCAAGGATGCCCACAAGCAAACAGGCTTAGAACCTTTGTCTAGTGATCAAAATTAACAAGCAGGAGGGGAAATAAGACTAAACAATATAAAGCTGGCATGCATTTTCCATTTCTGCTTCTTTATCACTTTATCATTTTTGACTCATCATTTAGATCAGGAACTTTCCTGTCTTTGAAGAAGGAAGTCTCCCTAGTCTATTCTTCAACTTCTTTATGTTATGCAGACCATTTTTTCCTTTCTTATCTATGTCCACAATTAAACTATACTCCTTTTCTACAAAAGCACAGTGCTCTGTTATTCTCTATGCTCATATCTCTTTTACTGCTGTGAAGTTTCATGTACTTTGCAAGCTGCCTAGTCTTTCAGATCCAGTGTCAATACCTGATCTCCTTATTTTTATTTTTGGGAATTCCCCTAGTTCCAACTCTCTTCAGTCTCACTTTCAGGTCTCACCACTACCATCCTTTTGTGACTGCACAATGCTGCTTGAAAAGAAAGTACGCAGATTTATAGCTCTCCATATCACTAATCTGGCAGTGACATGGCACAGACCCAACAGTAGATAGCTAACTACAAGAACCCTGATGAATTCCATAATGCAGTGATTTTGTGAAGACATATGGAATTCCCAAGATTCATTTAAGTATCTTTTGCAAGAAAATAGGCATTAGTTGTCACTACTCTTAAAAACTGTAAGAGCATTTAGCAGTCAAAATAGTAGGTTTGGTAAAAACTTGTGATCAGAAAGATAATCAACTCTCTGGGCAGGAAAATATGAGTAGTAAATTCAGTATCATAGGACCATGTATGTCATATCCCATAACAATCTTTCAACTTCTAGAGATCTTGAAACTAAACTTTTTTTATTTGGAATGGCTGATGGCCAGAGAAGGTAAGAGTTCCCTACATGTTTTCCACTAGAAATATGAAATGGGTCATCTTCATAGTTTCAATGGTAAAGAAATAAGCAAGAGACAGACGTAAAAAAAAAAAAAAAAAAAAAAAAAAAAAAAAAAAAAAAAAAAAAA
>NW_024962262.1:65961671-66015586 GCF_019238085.1 Lagopus leucura
AACTTAAGAATGCTGCATTCTTAAAATCTCAGAGATTTCAAATCCCTTGCTTTTTCAGACTGTTTTCTAGTTTCCCTGCGCATTCTAGTCAGGATCTATGTCATCCTCCAGAAGCAGAACACTCTTTTTCACAAGGGAAAGTTACTTTGCTTCCAGAACATGCAAAAACAACTGCTGTTATCAACTGCTACGTACAACTGCTCTCTCTCTCTTCCAATAGGTATGGTAAACATCTGGGAGTTACATACCTCACTCAGTGAGGAAAAAAAAGAAAAGAAAAAAAAAAGAAAAAAAGAAGACGTACATTTCACAAAGAAAATTTAAACTTATGTGAGATAGCACAAAGATCATTCATTTTTGCTTTCTTAGATTATTTAGCACCTAAGCAGTCCCACAGTTTGGATATTTTTTATCTGGTGAATAACACATCTTAAAGTCTATCTGCATTAGTTCCCAGCAAGTTCTATGGAAGATTTCAATTTTGATCAGTATTAATCAATTTCCTGTTAATCAGGAACTTTGCTAGTTGGTAAAGTTTTGGTAAGTGAAATCTTCACCTAAATCCTGCTTCCTAACATCGGGGTTATCGAAATAGGAGGCAGAGAACAGTCAACTGAATTAAAGATAACTTAATCAACCTTTATAGGGAAATTATAATCCACTCTTCCTTCATCAAGCCTTCCCCACCTCCAACATTGTTTTATTTTGTTAGAATATTACACATCCATACCTTTGCATATTCTAAACTGGAGGGGAAACATTTAGAAGACAGGGAACAAGCTGCCTGCAAATGAAAAACAGCACTGAAGCGTGCATGTAGAACCAAAGGGAATTCAAACTTACTGCTTAGGAGGCTTAGAGGATGTGACAGTGAGATACAGAGCTTCAAGGGAAATACCACACAGCTGCAGCAAGGTGTGTAGATCCTGCTGTTTCTGCCTCTCCAGAGACTCCTGAGAGAAAGCCCATCATTGAAGAGCAGACACAGCTTCATGGTTCTCCAGAGAGAGCATATGATTAACTACATCACCTTGCCATCAAGTGCATGTGTTTCTCTCACTTTCCAGGAGCATTATCAGTACCCTATAGAGTCAATGACTCCTTCACCCTTAATGTGATAAAGTGACAAAAAGTTCCACGGTGTTGAGGTTTAGCAGGGTGCTTAGGAGTAATCACAAGCCTCCAAGGACATTTGAAGCAGCTATTAAGTACTGGAAGTAGTTATCTGCATAATAATTGTAGTAATGTATAGAATCTGAAATATTTTTATTGCTTTGGATTACAGAAATCTGTGACAGAACAACAGTGCCAAAGTGTTTAAGTTATGGGCATTAAGAACTGTGGATGATTAATGGAAAATAGCTAGATGCTCTACATTGTATGAGAGGTCTTTAAAAATATCAAAAATAACAACAACAAAAAAAAATCATAAATTAAAAATCATAGCAAAGTCAAGATATAAAGAGAATCTGACACAACACAGTTCCTAAACTGGGAGCTGGACCAAACTGGCTCATTAGAAATTAAACAAAAAACATCTAAACTTGTTTACATCATTTTGAGTTAAACCAAGGGCTCAGTTTTCCAATTGATTTTATTTTTCATGTCAGAGCAGTAGGCAGAATCATGTTGTAACAGTAGGTTGAGAGAAGAATCAGAGCATAAGAGCAGAAGATACCCTTAAATAATTTCAAACAGGGAAAGAATTCAGAGCACTTACTGGTCAGGTATCTGCAATGTCATAATAAAGAAAACCGGTTCTTAATTTGAAAGCATTCAAAGTCTCACAGAAGAACCGGTATGAATAACGCTGTGACATGTTTTGACAGTTTTTGTAAAAATCAATGTGAAATGCTAGATGTAGGATTCTTTCTTACACCTGTGAGATAACATTAGGCTGGGAATAGACTGGTAAGTGGAGTAAGATTTCACTGTCAGACCTGGGCACAAAAAATGTGATTAAGAATACATTAACATTTGCGAAACTGATATATTGAATTTACTAGGCATGACAACTTGATGTACTAGACCTCAGCAAAAATTAAAACATAGCAGAAATTAAAGTACACTAGAGCTTTGGGAAAATAAACATTCCACCTGATCAAAAAATGATCCCCCCAAAATAAAATCATGTTAATTTCTTTCTTAGGTTAATAGCTCAATTTTCAACGTTCACTGTGGCTCTCAGACGTGATGTTTCTAAAATAAATATGTGTTTCAAAAATATTGCCTTAAAATTGGGGAATACCAAATATGTACACAAATATAAGCATTTATTTCTGCCCTCAGAACTCTCACAGACGCTGAAGCCATTCTTTGTACTGCAACTGTGAAGTTTCTTTTCAGAAAAATAGTACCTCCAGCTAAATGGTTTCAAATCTGTAGCCTTAATTTCCATAATTTGAAATTTAAAGGCAACTACAGTTATGTCCAATCTTTTTCCGAAGAGCACTTTTGGAAGCCCAAGATGATATGTCTCTAATTTACCTGGAAACAGTTAGAGTACTGTCTGCATGTTACTCCATGGTACACCTCTGAATGGTTTAAAACTTCAGCATCATACCAAAACCCTTATGAATGCCAATCTTTCAAGTCCAGAAGTGAAACTCAGTGGCACGTTGATTGTTCCTATGCCACCTCATTGCCTCAGGACCTGTGTGTGCAACCCCACCTGGCCATCTGCAGGGGCATGTGCCCTATATAGCTCCATCCACAAGTCTCACACCTTAGGGGCGTAGACGAAGCAGATAGGCTATATAAGCTAGAGTTCACGTGTAATAAACGCCATTTTGCTGTTCACCATATTGGTGTGTACGTGCAGTTATTTGGTCCTGGCCTGGTTAAGGTCAGTACCGTAGGAGGCAATGCAACACACACCATTCATGAAGAAATCAACTCTAGTCAGACTTTAGATTTTGGAGTAGCAGTAAGCCATTCTCAACAATATAGCCTGGTCACTTCCTCAGCTGAAGAAGTTAGGGGATCTGAATAAGGCTAAAAATCTTTGCCAGAAATATCTTCTTTATACTACTTTCAGTCTTGTCCCTGACAGAATGCTACTGTATTGATATGATCAATTCCCAGGCACTCTGAAAACTAAGGTGCATCTCCCATTCATTCTCGTGAAGCCACATTTTTACTTACTTTGACATTGGAAATACCATTTCAGGTACAGATTGTGACATAAACTGCCTTAAGCAGAGGGAAATCAGGCTATTCAGAAACACTTCTTTTAACAACTGTATCTGCAACTGCTCAATGTTACCTTCCTTTTGAAGACTGAAGAAAGAGAGGTGCTATCATTTATGAAAAAAGTGATATACATATACAGATACATTTACACATGCATATGAAGATCCTGACCTTGAGAAGGGGTAGCAAATTAACACGATGGAGCAAAGTGTATTTTAATAATTCCAATTAAATAGCACCAACTGTTGTCTTCATACACTGCTACCTGTGCCACCACTTCATATAAGCAGCCATTTTTTAATTAAAAACTTTCATGTAAAAGAATTTGATCATTTTGTAGAATTAGTTCTGATATACCTGCTTGAGGCCCTGATTTTGCTCTAAACCTCTCCAAATGTTTGAAATTGACATAAATCAGATAGATTTACATTAGATTTTGCTCTATCTGGAAGTTTTGTCTTCCGTTATCATCAACCAGTATAAATTCCACAGGAGTTATAATACTGTAGGGGCAGAGCCTGTGTATGTTTGGCATTGCCTAAGTTATATGAAGGCATACACACCTGCACTTAACATAATTTTTACACTAATTATTTTTTGGAGGGCTGTTTTCCAACATAAACATTTATAATCATGAACCATATCCATAGGTCTGATTTTGAATACTCCTTTCTTTTGCAAGATTTATAACAGCATTCTACATTTTACCAATTCCATAAATAATTGAAACTAAAGTAGCAGATAAACTGGGGATGAATTTTGTGATACATTAACCTGACTTTTAAAATTGCATTTGCTCATTTATAAGCCTTAGTAGTAAATCTCCCAATTATTACAATAAATTAGAGAATTTCTGTTAATTAGTGGCCACCAGAGGTCTCCCAGATCGTTCTGTCTATACAATAGAAAAACACTAAGAATCACAATAAAAAAATCAATGCAAACGAATAAGAGGTAAAGAGTTCAGCCAATGCATGTTACTTGATTCATGCCCAGATCCACAGTATGTTCTTTAAAAATCAAACACAAATTACTGTGATTTATACTATTGCTTGAGCAAAATTTTTAAAAAAGCAACAGTTGCATGTAATTATATTCTGTCTACCCTGCAGATCTCTTTGTAAGAAAACATCCACTGAAATATTCACTTTTTTGCACTATTAGCTTTTTTGGTCTTAGAAAAAAATGTTACATCCAGGATTATTTTCTGTGTTGTTTCAGTCTCCATGCCAGTAGATAACTGCAATCCAAATTTTTCTGCCTCCTCAACAATTTATTCCTTTTATAGTGATGAAAGAAGGAAGAATAGTCTAGAGCCATTCTGTATACAAACTGGTAAAAGGACGAAGAGCATTCTACATGCTTCTTTTGCAGAGGTCCCTAGTTTCCGCTACAACTATATCAACCCAAACATGTTTTTCCACTCAGTAGGATTATTTAGATAGAATGAAAGTTGACAGGGATTATCAAGAACAAAAGAGAACCATATCTGCTATAGACTGATCTTCTTCTAACTTGCAGTTAGCACACATTTGGTGCTCTCCTAGAGACATTTTTTCATTTTAGTTTCATCTAAATAAACATACTGTGTGCACTCTGAAACTAACTCAACAGTGCAAATCGTATAACTGTAAATTGGGACAGTGAAGATATTAACTTCAGAAATCTACTGTATAAAATTAAAATCCTCGTCTAGTTCCACACTTCCCTGTAGAGATCCTAGAAATCTACTTTTATGCCGTAATGACCATGCACTAGGAACACTCATTGTACATCATCTAGCACCTGACATCATACATGCAATGAGTTAAGACTGAGGACAAAACAGAGTTGCCCACCATGGTTTAGCATTTCTGTTTCCACTGCAGCTTGTTTCTCACTCATGCTTATGGAAGAATTTCCTCTCCAAAAGAGTGATGAAGCAGTGGCACAGACTGCCAAAGGACATGGTGAAGTCACTGCCTCTGGAGGTGTTCAAGAACCATGTGGATGCGGCACTGAGGGACATGGGCAGTGGGCGTGGTGGGCATGGTCGGTTGGTAGTTGGACTGGATGATCCTTGTGCTCTTTTCCAACTTTAATGATTCTGTGATTTCTGTATGTTGTTAGCACTGGCAATTTATAAGACAGTCACTA
Organism: Lagopus leucura; assembly: GCF_019238085.1. Taxonomy (NCBI): domain Eukaryota; kingdom Metazoa; phylum Chordata; class Aves; order Galliformes; family Phasianidae; genus Lagopus; species Lagopus leucura. The sequence goes on from NW_024962262.1 coordinate 65,967,000, forward strand.
TCAGATTTAGCACATTAAATTTATTTGAGATGGAAAATACAGTCTACCTAGAGTCTGTACAGACCCAAGCACTGCTAAAAACACAAAGGAAAGTTCATAGTTTTGCCAGCATAGTCTGACAGTTTGTTCTCAGCAACGCACACCATCAATCACAGTAGCTTGATAAGGTGAGCTGACCCTTTCAGTTAGAATGCCAAAGAAGTGATTACTGACTTTTGTTCGAAAGGAAAGGAGCTTCGGCATGAATGCATAATGTATTCTGACTCAAATGCCTGGGATGAATATCATCAGTCGTATTTCTGAAGGAATTTTCTCCTACAGCTCCCATCATAAACAGTGTTGCTGCTTTGAGATCAGAGAATTCCCCCTCAGGCCACATCCTCATATATCTTTGTATGCTTTCTATTGCATCACTTATTTATCAAGATTAATCTTTATCTACAGGTGTCAGATAGTCCTTCAGCTGCAGGAAAGAAGAACAAGGAGTTGTTTTATTTTTTAAGCAACAAAGGCCATCTGAAATAGAAAGTCTAAAAGCAATAGTAAAATTGTTCATTGTGCTCATACCTAGTACTAGCAGCAGCATTTTTTCCTCTTAGCATGTCAACAAGCTGAAACCAAAGTTAACCTTTCCTTGGATGCCTCAACAGCTTGTTCCGAGTCTGTTCTGCTCCTTTACACTTAATGGATTCATTACTGTCACCTGAATTTCGCTTCAGATGTGGGTAACAGCTTAAGCAGATACCACAGAAATTGTCTAATTGTTAACACTGGGAAAAAAATTAAATGAGTGCTGTGGTAGCCATATGTATAATTAGAAAACCCAAATAAAAGGAAGGACTAAGAAAGATCTCTTCTGTATTGCAAACACTATGTATTTGATTTAATGTGAATCAAAGATATATACATACAGAGACAACTTCATATTAAACTATAATCAATCATTTGTATCATTTAATGTAAGACTGAATGGAAGCAGAAAATTGAATATATTTTCTTTTTCTTCTTAAATGGGCGTGCTTCTATATTTAAAGCAAATTACATGAATTTATCAAAGACAGTGGAAGAATATATATATCTAACTGCATGAAAGAATAATCTTTCCTAAAGTAAGAAAATATGGAGTCATGCAGTACGTCTCCCTAATATATGGACTTCTAATATACTGAAGTTAGAATGAAGCCAAGAGCTCCTGGCATAATAATACCTACTGCCTGGCAGGCTTGCGTGAGGGTAAAATGTAATGCATAATACCACATTGATCTTGCTGTGCACTACTGGAGCAGGGACACCCAGAGCTGTATTCCTACTCTCTTTTTAAATTACTTTCAGATTTCAAAGACTTGGTTTAAAGAAAAAAAAAAAAAAAAGGATAAAAAAAAGAGTAAACAGTAATACATCAAGGGTAGTTTGTTTTGGATGTAAGAGAATCTATAACTAATACAGAATGCAGAAAATAAATTGTAGCTGCGGTTAACAATACAACACACGCTTTAAATAAAACTCTCCTGGAGATAGCCAACTGTATCACATTTAGTATGGCATCTGAACAAAACCACATAATTACAAGTGAAAAGTTTCAAAGAAGATAGGTTAAATACATGTCATTTCCCATTCATGTTATATCCTTGTCATGAGAATGGATTGACTGAAGAAAGGCATGGGTTGTACTTTTCATTTTTCTCAGCTCAGGGGAGTTGATTGTTTTCTAACTCAGCTTTCACATGAGTTCACTGTTTTCAAACAAGCAGAAGACAAACCTTACCATTACATTTCAGCAGAAGTTACAGACAGAAAAACATCTCATGTAACATGGTCACTATTTCAGATTTCAATGCATTCTTGGAAATATGCGTATCCATATGTAACTGTAACATACTTCTGGCACATCTGGCTTGGAGATGCTGCCAGCCCATAGTCACATACAGGAGCTGAACTCTTTATTTTCTTCTCATTTCTTTTGCCGCAGACTGAAGTAATGCCTTAAGACCTAGTGCCAGTGCATGGAAAAATCACACTAATTCAAAGTAGTGCATTGTAATGTTTGCTTTTGTGTTTTATCTGTAATGGACTTGATTGTGCAGGACAGTAGATTAGGAGCTGAGTTCTGAGTGTTGCTTCAGAGTAAAACAACTGCCTAATCTAATCTAATCTAATCTAATGTCTATAAAAGGAGGGTTTTGGTTTTTTTTTGTAACCCATTACCACACTCTAAAATGCACTATAAAATGAGCTTCAGCTCTACATACAAAACAATACTTGAATATTCTAAGTACAGTGATTGAGACATTTTACTTTGAAATAATGTGTCATTAAACCAAATTAATTTGACCATATTAATATGTACAAGCATAGAAAATAGTACAGGAAATATAAAACATGCAGAGATACTTAACTGGATCTCTTGCCTTCTGAATAATGCTGCCATACAGGTCAGTTTTAAGCAATACTGTTACTAAAATTAGTTCACTCTCTTACTTCTCACCTTCAGGCAGGTTCAGCCTGTTCGGCAGCCTCTTAGCTGTTTTCAGATCTTCAAAACCAAGCCTTTCATAGAATCATAGAATCATAGAATCACAAGGTTGGAAACGACCTATAAGATCATCCAGTCCAACCGTCTCCTCATCACCATTGCCACCACTAGTACTAATCCATATCACGCAGCATGTCATCCAGATGCCTCTTGAACACTGCCAGGGGCGGCGACTCCACCACCTCTCTGGGCAGCCATTCCAGTGCCTGACCACTCTCTGAGAGAAAAACCTAAACCTCCTCTGATATAACTTGTGACAAGTTTTCACTATACATATATAAGTCATGCTGAAAGTAATGCCTCCTATTCATTTCATGGAAATTAGAATAGATACAAAGAGCACACTATTTTTCAATAGTCACCACCTTTAGCTATGCATTTTTGCCAACAACGAACAAAGGCCTGCATGCCATGCTTGTAAAGATTTGCACCAGTGGAGGTGACCCCCTGTCACTATTGTCTCTGCTAAAACGCACCACCCATCGCCTCACTGTGATCATATACACTGATTGGTATCCATCGACATTCAGCAAGTGATTATGCATTTTTTCTTTATGGATTGTACTTTGGAGGAATTCAGTGACTCATCTTTACTTCATCCGCACTTACACGTCAGTTACCATTCTGTCAGCGTGCCCCTCTACTGACATCTGTCCCACAGCAACAACATGGAATGGGATATTGGCAGGAAAGTTAAACCTCTACTGCCATACCACCAGCATCCACCTCTGTTGGTGTAGGTCAACATCATAAAATAGGAGGCATTTTTTTTGGAGCAGCCCTCATGTATGGTTATATCTGAGACAACAGAATTTCTTGAATTTCACATGCAGTACCCTCCTAGATAGCATCTTTGCTTACTGCTCAAGCTCAACTCCATGCTTCATATTTTGATTCGGAAATATAAGAAAATGTCATTAGTCACCCATTAATTAATTTTATCTCAACCGCTTTCCTTGGCTCCTGCTGGTATCTTGTTACCTATTTACCCTCCTCTGTCCATTGAGTGATCATTACCACCATGACAGAAGGAAAAACAAGGCTGAGCTGCTTGCCTTTGCACGTCCAGAAAAGCCTGACTGCAACTGCTCCCTAACATATACCAGTCCCTCTCCAAATCATACGGCCACAAATAATCATTTGTTATGTTATTCTACCAAATAAAGGAGAAAAATATAAAAGAGGCTTGTGCATACAAATATAGATAAGAATTTTTGTGTTAGCATGGTACTTTTTTTCACACGATTGAAGTCACACTTGTAGTCAATCTGCCACAGCAGAATGCCAAATATGCCCTCTGCTCTCACGCTGCAAAGAGAATAATGTAAAAGAGTAACTTCAATCACATCTCTAGCTGGTATGTTCACATCCTTTTTCACCAGATCAAGACAGATGCAATAGCTGTTCCATACAATAAGAAATGGCAGAGCAGGCAGGGTTATATACTCTGAGTTCTGTGTCTGAACCATATTAGCTTTGTTCATAGAATTGGCAGAGGCCCAGCATCTCAGACTACACAGTTGGAAGCAAGAGGCTGGTCCCTTGCACCAGTGATAAAGAAAACTTAGAGGAAAAATGGCCTTTGAAGGATGCATTGAAATGCTGTACCTTGCCCTACTCTTTTATTACCATTATTATTATTTTAATATTTTATTTTGCAGTTTTAAGTCACACCTGTTTTAAGCACTGAATCCAGAAAAGTTCACTGTCTATATCTAAATAAGCAAATGTGAGTGTAGCCAATATGTAGTCAATATAATCCAAGTCCAAAACTTTGCATTTTTGTAAGAAAAGAAAAATATATTGGGATACTTGAGATTAGTAGGAAACTGGAAACACAACAGAAATTGAAATTAAAAAAAAAGAAAAAAGAAAAAGAAACCTAACCAACAAACAAATACACACAAGCCATTAGCAAAAAAACTGCAATGCCTCAGAAGGGAAAGGTAAGTGTACAGGACTCAAAATCAAGCGAGCTTTTGCCCTTCTGCTCCACAGGAGGTTTCTGGCCTCCCTGAGCATTCAATACATCCTGGAGGTTTTCTGAAGGATCTATGCTTTCCCGTCACAATATAATCTCTCCCATTAGAGTGGGCTTGTAGGGATCTCCATCTGAAGGAACTTCCTCATTACTGAGGCAGCCTAAGCTGGTTCTTCGCTAGTTGGAACAGCAATACCAGCAGGTGGACAATACTTATTAGCTGTCACTGAATATTTTCAAGAATTAGAAGGCCTGCTCCAGTGTCTTCTTATTATTATATTTCAACCAAAACAGGTAAAGATACTGCTGCAGAGTTGGAGATGAGGTATAACTCACTACAAAAATGCTCTACAGCATTTGCCATCTTTCTGAGAAGCTGTATAGTAAAACAATACCACTAAGAACTTAGCAGGGATGTTTGCTTTGTAACATCTGAATTAGGCTCACTGAACCAGATGCCATGTTTTCAGTTTTATGAACAATTCTTAACAGCTATTAAAGATGGAATAAAGTATTGTTTGATTCACAGAAACTCAATGTCACTCTGAAGTTAAATGCTTAAGGCAAGTCATCTCTACTTTAAAAAAAAAAAATGAGCGCACTGTTAATAGAGTCTCCCGTATCTTAGCTGTCAATAATTTCATTTTGTGCTTTCTGGCTAAACAGAACCTTATTCATATTTTTCTTTAAGCATTTTTTGATGTCTTATATAATGTGCTCCCAGAAGACCCTACAGGCAAACTTTTCTAAGAGTGCTATGCTTTGAGTCGCCAGTAATGTTAATTGCAGCCTGGCATCAAGCTTATTTTATGGCTTCTAGATACACTATATGTGGGCAGGTGACATATTAGGATTTGGTGTGAGAAATGAAAAAAAGACAATCGCCTGAACTCAAGATTCTGGGATAATACTTAAAGAATGACATGCAATTTGACATTTTATTTCATTTTTTCCTTTAAAAAATTGCAAGTGAAAAGTAAATCCCACTATTTCCAACATTTGAAATAGTTAATGGCAAATTATTGTTTGCCATTTAGTAAGTAGTAGTTACTTGAGGTGACAGAATTACCCCCCTACTTGCTGCTTTAACCCATTAGTTATTTTAGACTATTATGAACTTTGAGAATTACTTTATGCATTGTTCCAGCTAACTTAAACATTTTCTTTTAATCCTAACACAGCAACCTTGCTTTTTCTCACATTTCCATCCAAGCCAGTAAAAATTACCATAAGTAAAAAACAGTGAAAGGCAAGCTCAGTAACTTTTGACAAATTAAGACATCTATCTTACTAAAATACAGGAGATGAGTGAAACTTGAAAAGTTATGAATAGGCATGTCAGGAAATGAAAAAAAACTTCTCTGATTTGTTCCGGGAAAAAATCTACTACCCTTGAATGCTGTATTCAAAGCAGTATTTTGGAGATCTCTACACATAACAAAGATAAGCATCCTTTGCCTCAGAAACCACTATGATTTCCTATATTTGTTTTGTAGAACGGTCTTGTACAGTATATAGAAAACTGAAAAAGACTCATTTTACTTTTTTTATTCAGCAGATGTGTTCTTGTAGTGAAATAAATATAATAACAGAGCTATTCAAAATGGTTGTTTTGATTACTATCTTGTTTATTTTGATTTCATGTTGAAGAACTGTCTTTAAGCAAACAATAACTACCAAATTTCAAATGATTGAGCAATTCTGTCTTTCATTTTTTTATCCTTTCTAAGATCTCTCTTAGCATTATGGAAAAGGCAATACCTCGAAAATCACAATTAAAGAACAATAGTTAATTGAAAAAAATTTTGAACATTACTCTGTTCTCTGTCTGCCTCTCTTATTTTTGCAGTGAAATAAAAATTTCTGATTTTCAAGGAGGTGCTTCCTTATCTGCAAAGAAATATGTAAACAAACAAACAAACAAAAAAAGTGAAAAGACTTCTAGCAACGAATTAATTGCTACTGTGGTATCTGGTCTTAACCTCTCTGGCTCCTTCCACTTTACTAACTGGGAAAACAACTGTTCTGAGTTCAAACTGATTAATAGACAAGATATAAAATAGCCAGCTGCAGCCGTGGAGTTACTGAGCTGCCTACGGAGGTTATCAGGAGCTTGTCTAATTCTGATTGCATCAACTGATGCAGAAAAAACCCTAACAATGAAAGATATTACCCTGTCTATAAAATCTGCCATCATGTCTACAATAACAGTAGTGTTAGTTTGTCCTTCAGGTTTTCAAGCAACCTTTTCTTCCTCTGTCTGTTCACTGGATAAATGATTTGCCTTCCATAGAGACTCAGACTGTGGGATTCTGTGGTAAAGAGCAGAGAAAACAAACCTATAAAAGAAGTAATGGAAATTATGACTCATAAATGGAAAATTAGCTCCAAAAGATGATGTCTAGGAAGCCACTGCTGCAAATGCAGCTGTAGAAAAAAAACAACTAAAGTGGCATGATGTCTATACTGATATTCATCATGCCTAATTATTAGTTTCTCCAGGCAGTCTGAGTATGTGTTTGTACAGCTATTACTTAGAGGAATGCTTGCTGGCAAATTAAAATGTGCCATATAAAGACACTGAAGAACATCCAGACCTCAAATTAATGTTATCCTGATCCAACAACAGTTCAAGTAGGTTCAACCTCACTTTAAGATCATTCAATTTTTGTTTTACTTCAATGCACACTAATCAGAATGAAAAGGAAAAAAAAAAAAAAAAAATCTTTGCTATCCATGGTTCACACCCAGCTAGGTTTCTCCAAAGAACTTAAGATAATGAATGCTGAAACGAAATAGTGCAATGGTGATGGATGGTAGGAGTTAAGCATTTATGTACATGGATTCTTCAATGGTGAACTGATGGATAAATATAAAAGTGTCTCTGTTCAAGAGAACATACAAGGGAAGAAAGAATGTGCAGAGTGAATATTGCTTTAGAATGCTCATCTTTGCAACTTCAGTGACATTTGAAGATTGTCTTCAAAATATTATTTGCATTTTATGGCTAACATCCATGGAGAGGGTTCTATAGCTTTTTTTTTTTTTTTATAGATAAAAACAAGTAATATCAGGAAACTGGAATGAAAAAGTAAAATATCCAGCAATTCCCAAATGATATTAAAATCCAACTCTACTCACTATCTCACTGCCTGATTTACAAAATTCATCAAACTCCACCTTTATGTCTGTAAGGTCCTGCAAACTCTGTGAGGGTGAAACCTGAGGCTTATATCACTTGAAAAATCAAGACTTAGCTGTGGCATCTGAAAGCTAACAGTTCATTTTCAGAAGAAAAAAAAAGAAAAAGGAGCAGAGAAAGAGCTATCAAGCAGTTGTGCAGGGCAGGTAAATATTTGAGACGTCGTGGTGTTAATTATCTTTGATCTCAGCACAGACTGAGAAGTACTTTTATAGAGGACCTAGCAAGCAAGCTTTAAAACTCTTGTGAGATTTTACTCTGAAAAGTAAAGTATTTGTTTGACTCAACATTTTGATAAGACTTGACTGGGTTTCATTTTTTGACAAACTACCTATGCTATTTCTGAGATACTACATCCAAAGCTATTCACAAAAAGCTGATCAGTCACTACATGTAATACTCAGCAAGGTTCTTTGATAGGCTGCCAATGAAGCAAGAGTGAATAGAAGGCTCTAAAAGAGGTTAGTATTTTCTCTTAGGTCAGTAACATAGACACAGGTGTTCCACAAGTTGGAGATGCAGCTTGCTCAACTCAACTAAAGGTGGATATCATGTCCTATGTTAGTAATATTTCAAAGGCTTAAGGTATCTGAAAATAAACAAGGACCACAGAAAATCCATTACACATCTAGTAAAATCCAAGACAGATTTCTGCGTTATGAATGAATCATGTTATTTTTATTACTGTGTCATGGTTCAGGCTAGTTTGGCCTGACATCAGTTCCATGACTGATGAGGTGGGGAGGACCCACAGAGTCATGCCCCAAGGAAGGGGAAAGGAGGGCAGGGAAGAGGTAGCGAGATGGGCCTAAAAACAAAACAGCAGCAACAAACTAATGGAGAAAAATAATTTACTAAATATGACAGCAGAAAGCAAGTTAATACAATAATATACAATATAATTGGAATTGAAGCTAATAAATCAAATAAAATGAGAGAGTGAGTGTCCAAAACCGAAGGCCTAAGCCTAATACTGAAGGCGAGACAGCTAGGGAGCATGCACTGCAGAGACAAGCAGTGAAAGGATTAGTCTTGTGACTCCAAAACACTTTTATCTTTCCCTCTGAATGGAAAACAGAAACGGAACAGCGAAGCCTTCTAGGACATGTAGTTCATTTTTTCTCTTTTGAGAAAGGTACCTGGAAATATCAGCAATCCATGGACCTGAAACATTAACTCTTTAACTCCCAGTGCATGACATGACGTTATGATGTGGAATATCAATAACAGAAATCATGAAACTACAGCATCCTGTTTTTCTGCGACTGTTCCCCATCTTTTCTCTGTCTTCTGCCTATGTAACACACAGAAGAGGTGAGAAAATAATGAACTACTTCCTAAATGTCACTTTAACTACATTAATTGCTTGTAATATTTTTATAGCTCAACAGTAAATGACTTCAAAAGCATTTAATATATGATAGTTGTTTTTATGATCCTATTTATAGGCAATTATATGCCTATGTACTTAGTATGTGGCACTAAAGACCAGCTATGAACTTTGCTGTAAAAGTGAACATGCATGTTTTATCTTTAGGAATGCTGTCTTATTGAGAAATTAGCATCATTCCTGTTGCTGAAGTTCAGCTGTCTGTTCCCATAGCATCTGCACCATGTAATAACAAACACAATCTGGATACCACCAGCCCTAGACACAAGTGGCCCTCTCTGCAACATGACATGCCCGAAAAGACATGTGACAGAATGCCAATTGTATCTATTTAAATTTGTGTGTGCTCTTTCACAGTGGAAGTTTGGCTTTTGCAGGTATCACTCATCCATTTCTAGTGTAACCAAAACAGTTCACTGTGAGTGGTTTTCTGTTCAGTGCTTGGACTAATAGTCATAGACTTTTGTGTATGTGCACCTGAGAGTGCAGAAGAGGATGGGGTAGCTCCTTCTTTCAGCCTATTCATTCCCGAAAATAAGAAAGCATAACTGGAAACTGGGCTCCATCAGGAGAAGAGATTTCTCCCCATTCTCCCTTCCACTCACTGCTTCTATAGAAATTCTCATTGTCTTATGTGATTTAGCTTAAAATTAAAGGTGTGGACCAAATGAATTGAGACTGCTCCATTTTGCTATATCTGCTGTGCCACAGAAACAGGACTGTGATTTGCCACTCCCTCAGATCTTCCACAGAGCATTCACACCCTTTGTCTCACAGCAAGGTGTCTGTCAACTGCTGAGGCTGGAAAGCAGGAATAAGTGAGATGAAACCCTCAGCCTTCACTAAATTAAACACTGCAGTTAAAAAGACATATTTGAATCCACCTTCCCCTTAAGAAAGCCAGCTTTTTTTTGATTTTAATCTCAGTGCTGAAGGATCTTCCAGCCTTGTTTTGACTGATAGCCCCTCAAGAGGATTTCAGCGGGTAGGTATCATTGAGTTTCAGTAACTGGTTCTTACTAATTTGTTGTATCATGTTTTAAAAAAGGAAAAGAACTTCAGTTAACTTCCTCACTGTTTATAATACATAACGATAGATAAAAACAAATTATTCCTTCTGTTTTCTATTAATTATCTATGTTCATAGTACAGAAAACAAATATCTTCTATGCATCAATACTGTGATGTGCACTGAAGAATTAAATACATCCATATAATTTTTTTCAATGGATTTTTATCAAGCATAGAGAATTGTTTCAATACATGTTAAGAGATTAAAGTAGCAACCACTTTCCAAGTTGCTCAAGAGCTTTTCTAAGTGAATGTAGGGTAGTACAATTTTCTAGTTAAAATGAATTTTCAGTAGACATAAAAATCACAGAACAGTCATCTGCCAATGACATAAGATAATTCCAAAAACAGCAGCCTGACAACTCAGTTTAGTGAATATGTCAAACATGTAGTGTGAAATAATTAGAACCTTTGTTTCTGGCTTAATCATTCTCCTACACTGTTGTGGTTTAATACAACAATCTGATTTGGCATTCTGGCCCTCAGCAACCATGAAACAGAAGGGACCTCTGAAAGACCAGGCAAGGTAGACAGCTGCTTAATATCTCCATCTCCAAGGCAGCTTCAATTCCCTGAAGTATCCTCTCCTGAGGTAGTCTACGCCACAGATGCACAGGGCCTCAGGGCCAGACACCATGGGATGTTTTGTCCACTCCTTCCCAGTTAGCCTCCAATGTGGTCAGCTCTTGGGATCCCCCTGTCACTCCAAAAATACAACAGATGGATTCTGCCCCTTTATACCTTGATGGCATTGTGGCATATTGTGCACTGGTGGCCTTATACTCCTGGGGTTCCTATGCACCAGGCCATTGAAGCCACATCATCCAAGAAACCCAGTTGTTCCTTTCCTCCACCAGGTTGGAGGTAAGGTCCTGCTGATCCTGGTCATAGTCTTTGTTACTCACTTCCTGTAAATGCAAAATCACAATGATTTTCATTAAGATCAGAGGTGAGATCAGCTCACCTGCTCTCTACTTCTGGAGAACTGCCAACTGAAAACTGGAGTAGACATTTTCCTGGAAGAACCCCATTTACCTTGTTTTTACTTGCAACTCATACTCATTCCTCTAGGCCCAAGGCAGATTTTGTATCCCATTTTCACTAACTACCCACCATCCTCTCACCCCCTCTCACTATGGAATGGGGGAAAAAACTGAAAGATGCAAGAACTCCTTGGTTGAGATAAAGACATCTTTATAAGCAAATAAAGAAAGAAACCAAAACCAAGAATAAAAAAAACAAGTGATGCACTATGCTCAGCCAGACCCCAAGCAGCATCAGCTCTCCTGGTCAACCACTCCCATATATTGTTCATGATGTCATGTGGTATGGAATATCCCTTTGGCCCATTTGGGTCAGATGTCCCAACTGCGTTCCCTCCCATATCCCTGTACACTTCCAGCCTCCTCCCTGGCAGGGTGACATGAGAAGCCAAAAGGCCCTTGACTGGTGTAACCACTGCTCAGCAAACTACATCACTGCTGTATTATTGACACTGTTTTGTTTTAAATCCAAAGCACAGCACCATACCAGCCACTATGAAGAAAATTAACTTTATCTCAGCCAAAACTAGGATATTTCTAACAATTTCTAATTCATCTTCTTGATGTATTGAGACATGATATGTCCAACACAGGAGTAATGTGAAGTATTCAATTAAAGGCTGCTGATTATATTCACATGTGCACAGAGACAAACAATTAATGTAATGAACCAGTTATTGCAAAGCTTACCATAATATTGTATGAGATCTTCTGCTCTAGAAATTACCCTGACCACATCTTTATGCTTTCCTTCCTGTATTACTGTAAAATGCAAATTAGCACATTGAACTCTGAAAGGCTGCAAGGGGACTGATCTATTTAAAGCCTGTGCTGTGGAAACACAGTCCTACAGCAAATCTGGAAAATAAATTAAAAGCAATTAGATAAAGTGATGAAAATACAGAAGCAGGGTTAAGAGTTAGCAGCCTGCTCAGTATTTATTGAAGCAAGATATTTCCAGTACGAACCTGTGACAGGAAGTCTAGTGGCGCGGAGTTTGCTTTTCCTTGTCCCTGATAGTCAGTCACTGCTGCTTGCCCAGCCATCTCCTTCCCTGGAAGAGCCAAGAGTGATGTCACAGCCATCTTTAATTGAGGACAATCACAAGTCTTCTGTTTACGTGGACTGTTCATCAGACTGCATGCTCCAGTGAATTCACGGGTGGAATTTTCCTTATTCTTTATAACTTTTACACTCAAATACAAAGGGTCTACATCACCCCTGCTCTGCTCTTAGCTCCTCTTGCTTTATGGGACAGAACTAACAGGCTAGGATCACAGAATGGATGCAACTGAAATATTAACATGGTACCCCTACTCTGTGTACCAGAGGTCCCAGCTCCTGACACACTGTTACTGTCTTTGAAGGAGAAGTTCCTTCTGCTCTTATGGAGGAGAACTGGCTCCACCACTGATACGTCAATCTATGCAGTAAAATAAATAAATAAATAAATAAAAATCTAGTGCTGTAAAAGGAAAATGTTATTGGTATTTTCTTGCTAAAAGCTTTTTTTTGTAGTGTATACAGCTCTCTTTTATCCTTCTCTTGAAGAACAGAGAGCACTGGTTACAATTCCAGATCCTCAACCTTTCTTCACTTTTTAGGTATTAGTTTATTACAGTATTGCCACGGATTCAGTCTATCTCTGGGACAGAAATGCCTTTAATCTCAATCAAATGTCTAGAGCACTTGGCAGTGATGGGCAAATCGTTAGATCAAGTTCTGCTACATTCTGCCAGAGTGCTTGTAATCTAGAAAACAGGACAGGTGATGCTCTCAGACATGCAGGGGAGGACAAGGTAAGAACAAGACATGATTGGGCAGTGCAGTAGGACAGGTGTCTTCTCTGTCAGTTCTTTTGATTGTGTTGTTGGCAATGAGAATTTTAGGATAACGTATTGCATTGCAGACCTTTAGAGATATTTATAACAAATATCTTCTGAGCATGAGAAATGAATCACAAAAAAAGAAAACCGTGTCTGTCCAGGTATTAACAGCTGGAATGAAAAGCTGTATAGAGCAACAAATGATAAATGACAGACTGAATGACTAATCAAAACGGTCATCTCCAGGCTGTCACAATGTCTAGGCATTCCAAGAATGGAAAAAAGAACTTCAAAAGCACAAATAGCACATTGACACTGATGATGCACCATTGAATGGGGCCTCTATTGAATGGGAGACTGACATGTTGTAATCATTTGTTGTTATTTTGGGATGATATAACAAGTTACTAGTACGTCCCAGATGAGGACAAAATTGAGATGGTACAATAAGTCTTACTTCAGCTCACTACATTTCCAGGTTACTTTTCTGTCAAAATTGTGACATACCCAGATGGCGCTGCTTGAGGAATATTTGTGAGGTCTTGTGTTTTGCAGCACATTGTTTAAATTAAAGCAGTAGCTGAATTTCCTCTTAAAAATCTCTCTCAATATTTCATTATTGTTGACAGGAGTCACAGGTCTGAAAAGACTTGTACTGTGCACGTCTGACATTATCTTCAATCTAGCTACTACCTTCTCAGTTAGAACATGTTGAGAAAAAAATAGCTAATCATTTAAAGAGCATACATACAATTTGATAACACCTAAATTGCTGCTAGTGCTATTTATAAATAATTCAAAATAAATGAGAGCCACAGTAAACACAGCTGTAGGTTTTTTGCTGTCACCCACCTGCTGGTGAATCTGGGATAGAGCTTTAGCAGCTGCTTATCAGCTTCAAACAAAGAAACAAAAAAAAAATCCATTAACAATATTATTACTGTCACTACTAAAGCTCTCACCTGGATACATGCAACTTGTAAAACCTGGTTCTTGGTGTATTTTTCTCATCTGACAAGAAGTATTTTCTTCAGTACCAGCCATGACTTTCACCTATAGCCTGATGCAAAACGTTCAAGTATAACATATCTTTCAAAGACAGTCTAAGGTAAGAGAGAACACTGCTGCATGTAGAGGTTTTTTTTTTGCAGAAAATACTTAGGAAAGAAAACTCTTTAATTCCCACGTGAGTAGAGTATTCTTGTATTTGTATGTCCTTTGAATTTGCCATTCTCTAGAAGACAAGTTTCTAAAAATAACACATTGGAGATTACTATCCATCAGTCCCAATCTGTATAAATGCTGTGAGCCATGCTAATCAAACACAGAATATTCTCTCCAGTACCTGTCTGTTTGCACTCACTGAGGATTTGACTCCAAAATACTTTTGAAAATAAGATTTCTCCTCAAGTTTCTGATCTGTAAGGATTTCCAACATAGATAAGCAACTAGAAGGATTTGTCCTCTGCCATGTGAAACTTCTCTTTTTTGTTTTGACTGTGCACCCTGCGTACCCGCTTGATATCCAAAGTAAGTAGCCTTGGGATGTATGACAGGAAAACACCATATTATCTTGTCCTACATGACTTCCTAGCCAAATGTGAAGAATAAAAAAATAACAATTCTGCCTATCAACACTAGATGTTGTGAAATAGTCTCTTGTTCAAAAGTTCACTTACTTCTTCCTACAAGCAAGAAAGGAATTACATATGCAACACTGAAACCTGTCATAAGCAGATAAAAATCACAATAGCTGGATCCACTATGTTGATCTTCAAAGATAGCAGTTGTCTTTACATGAAGTTCCCACTCCAGTACTAGAAATCTTTACTGTGTCTAGCCTATAAGTAGTTCCTTCTGCCCTTTCTGTGCTCTTCTTCATGCAACTGCCTTTTTGTCAGACAAAGGGTTACCTCAGTTATTTACTTTGATTGCTTCATTTTAATTGGCTATGCATACAGAGTTACAAAGCAGTGATTAAATGAGCAGAGCGTCTTTCACAAGTTCAACTGTTAGAAAAGGAAATGGGAACAGGATGGCTCTGATATAATGGGGGGAAAACTGTGCTGGAAACAGTCATGGGATGGATATATAAAGACAAATGAATGTCAGCTTTAAAAATAGAATTTTCCAAGGAACAGCTTCAGAGAACTGAGAAGGAATTTGCTTTTCCCTTTTTATTTTTTATCCAAAGAATTAAGAGACCAGGAGAAGGGGAGCTGCCAAAAAGCACACAAAGTGGTTTCTTATTTGAATGCGAATGAAGTTTTCCAACCAGTGGCAAAAGTTTGCTTTTTGCCACGCTTGTGGAACTCGTCATACTAATAGACCAGATAGAATAAATAGACCCTTTTTTCATGCAAATATAAAGTGTTCGAGAGTGCTGGGGAGGAGGAGTGTCGGACAAAAGTGGACAAGCAAACTGAAGGCTGAGATGCTTTTAAATTGTTCTCTATTTATATTATCCAGTTCAACTGAAATATTTGGCAAAAATGCCCATAGTCTCTAAGATGAAAAAGTGCATCTTTGTAAGACGTGTTTTCCCCAAGAAATCCTAAGAATATTACTGGTAAGTCTCTTTAAATACAAAAACTTAAATTACTGCACTAGTAGACCCTGCCAGCATTATGAAATCAAAGCTGACTTTGAATAGAAAAAATATAGGTTACAGAATGCACAGCAGGGTTTCCTGGTTTAGATCTATAGCTCCCAGACCAGGAACTAACTTGTAATTATTTGACAGAGCTCTGGAAGGCATCCTCTACCAGCATCAGAGAAGGGGGAGTGTTCACTTAATGTTTCAGGGCTCGGAGTCCTGTTACTTTGCTTCTTTATCTCCGGTGAGCAATTATAATCTCAGGAATCACTGATTTTACTCAACTCCCATGTTAATTGACTCAAGTGATAAGGCCAGAATGTAATAAAAATCCCTTCCAATTGTGCATGATTAAAAGGATAAAACATAAAGCAGGATGTTCAGTGTGAAAGAATCAACTCGCTTAAATGGCTTAAACTGCTAAAATAGTAGCCAAGAAAAATTAGAATTGTATTCCCTCAAGTTCTTTTATACTGATATTAAGCACTTCTTCAGTTGATTTCAGAATATTTATTTATAGGGAGTCACAGTATTTCACTACAGTCATTCCTAGTTATTAGGTGAGTGCACTGGAAACATAAATTCCTGAGTTTCGATCCAGCTTACTCCTTGGCATTGGACACCCCTGCTTTATATAAATTTTCAAAGACGATATTTCCCTCCACAGCAATGGAAAGGAAGTAAACTTTGCAGGGTTCTGCTGAGAGGGGAAAGAAGTTTGTTCAATGTGATTTGCTTAGTGATCGCTGACTGGACAACTGCATCATGTTTATCAGGCTGACTGGGAAATTAAGGAACAGGTGGTAGTGATGGTGAAGATTAAAGAACAGAGCTACGGGGATACTCACTTGGATAGTGCAAAGCACGTATATGAATTTTCCCTGAAGGAGTAGGATTGATGTTTAATGATAGCAGCTGTATGCATGACAAAGGGACACATTAAAAGGAAGACTAAATATGGAAGAGAGCAAAAATAAAGTGACTTTGGTCCCTCCAAGCTTGATCAGATCAGGCAGATACTGTTAGCATTCAGTTTTAAAGCAGAAGAATATGTATTGCTGCATCTGTTTGTTTTTTTTTTTTTTTGTTGGTATTTTATGGGTTTTTTTTTTTTTTTTTTTTTTTTTTTTGCAGGTTTTGAGCAAATCACAGGGCTTTCTTGTAGCAAAAACAAACACTTTCACTCTATTCAGTCTAGTGGTTGTAAAAATTAAAGATCCATGATGTGCTACCATTTCTTGCACCTAGACTATTAGCATCATCACCATATAAACAAAACATCAAAATGCCTGTGGTACATGCAGCAAAGAGAAGCACCATTAATATTACATCATGAGCCCTTTACAACTGTTTGATTCAGCCCAGGAATTCTGATGATTAGGACTGTCAGATGAGAACCCCTCCTACATTGCTGAGGGGGAGGTATGCGTAATTTAAAAAGTAATCATTCCTTCATATGAACTAAGACAATGAGTCAAATATTTAAATGTATTTATTTGCATATGGGGCTAATTGCAGACTGTGAAATTTTTTTGTCTAATTCATTTTGGAGTTTGTGAAAATCTTAACAAATTAAATCATACCATCATTTGAGTTGGAAGGGAGCCTTAGAGATCAACTGGTCCAACTCCCCTGCAAGGAAGAGGGACACCTACAGCTACATCAGGTTGCTCAGAGCCCCATACAGCCTGACCTTGAGCGTCTCCACGGATGGGGCACCCACCCCCCTGTGGGTACCCTGTGCCAGTGCTTCACTAACATGCTACTGATACTGTTTTAGCAATGAAAACTTTTAAGATAAATATGCTTTTCCTAAAAATCTCTAGAATTTATCCTGCAACCTATGTTTCTGCAATTTGCATTCATATCAGCTGTGTTCCATCAGAAGTTCTGAAAAGGGTCTTGCTCTCTTCTGATGGAAATGAACATCCTGATGTTTCATTTTCATGACAAAGACTATACAAAAAATAATATAAACCTCATGTTCTCCTGACATTGACCGAGGTAAGTAAGGAGAATAAGATAAAAATAAGAGATTACTCATTCACATTTTAACACTGTTATCAGAAGGAATCCGTAGATACCAGTTACAGAGGCAATACTGAAGTGCATCATGTTCAGCATTACAAGCATTGCTTGAGTTATATTTTAACGCTTTTTCATATCTGCACTCCTGACACACATTTCAGACACGATCAAAAGAGTTCTTCTGTGAAGGACAATGAAGTATGATTACCTTTGTCATAACTGCATTATACCTTAAAGCCAAATGACAAATTAACAGAAAAGACTCTATCTCTCCATGCCTTTTCTTTCTACACGATGATACACAATAGCCTTTCTTACAGGGAATTCACTGCAGCATGCAAACCAGAAGCAACACGTTTGAGTAGAGAAAATTCATTTTCAAGGTTTTGCTGCCTCTTGTACTACTGCAGTAAGTTCTACAAAAGCAGAGACAAAGAAAAAGAATGTCCCCAAAATATTTTCATTAATTACATTTATCACACTGACAGTTTCTTGCTCCAACACTCTTAAGATATAAGCAAAACTTTCAGCACCTCGTTGAGCTTATTTATTGGTTAAAATGAAGGAAATTCCATTTTCCTCTTCAATATTCTCACTTGCTTGCATTCAGAGTTAATAGTACATGCCGTGTAGAGTCTGCAGTTTGATTCATCCTATGCAGTGAGCAGTCGCACTTAGTTTTTATCAATAAATTCTTTGCTCTTTGAAATTGAATTATACTGCTGACTTTTTAGATTATATGATGTGAAGAAAATATCTACATGTTCTGATTTGCATGATTGAAAAGAAATTTAAAAATTCAGATCTTCCAATAGGAGATTTTTTTACTTTTGACTTCTGGAATGTATTTAGAAACTTATGCAAGACATGTTATAGGGAAATTGATATTATTTAGGATTTTGTAGGATAACAATCTCCTGATAAGTTTGTATGGTGTATTGATCTCTATCAGAGCTCATTTATGCATCTGTCAGAAATAATAGGATTCTTTCAGTTCAGATTCTTTTCAGGGATTCTTGATCCTTATTTCTTTTGATTATTTTCTCCAAGTCACACATTTGGAACATGCTGGAAGAAAATGCAGGGCACCAGTCATTGACAGCCATTTTGAAATAATATGTAGGAAAATAAGTTTCTCTTTAAAGGAGGAAGAGCAATGAAGTGAAACAGAAGGACTGTTGCCAAAATAGATATCAGCATCTGTCACACAGGAGAGAAAAACCTTGTAGCTGAGTAAATGGATGATCGCCCAGAAACAACAGAAGAATCTGGCAGTGGAGCAAGTGCTACAAACATCTGCCTAGTGTCTGTGCTACATCAGGGCTCTACAATGCTTGGAACAGTTTCTTTCATCTCTCAAGTACTGATCTTATGCTCTGTCATGCTGTGCCAGAAAGATCCCTTGTCTCCTCCATCCTTTCCTGATTTGTGTGCTCTAGTCTAATTCTCTTCACTTTGCTTAGCTCAGAGGACAGTACAAAGACACACTCCTATACCTTCACGGTAGGAAAAACCATGGGGAAAAAGGCATTCTCTATGAGCCAAGAGGTAGATTAATGTCCAAAAAGGAACTGTAAATTTTCTAGTGTGCTTACTGCAGCCCACTTTCTTTGGTACTGCTTGTTTGTGTCTTTCAGGAGCCCAGACTATCAAGTGAGTCTAACAGTCCCTGTCACATAAGCATTTGACCTCCAGATGAGTCATAAATGCTGAGAAAACATGCATCAGTGGAACTGAAACTTATAAAAAAAGATAAAATTCACAGCCATTATTTTTATTACTATCTTTTTAGTAGGAATCAAAATGGTACTCTTCTCCTTCCTGTGTGATTTAACTTCACTCATTACATTACAAAACTGTCAAAGCAATGCTCCAAACTTTTCTAGAGATAAGCCATCGCAATGCTGCTGGCATTCCTGATTAGAAGTATTACCTTCGGGTTCAAGCCACCTTCTTCTGCTGGCATTAGAATAAAACTATTTCCAGAGGTGCTACAATAAACTGTCAGGTATTACTAGTAGTTAACTTTCTTTCCTCTTGTCTTCCTGGAGAAGTGTCAACCAGTGTTTCTTTTTGAGGTAACAAAAGAGTCCTTACAGTCCGTGTACAAAAGAAATCTCACTTCTTTTGAAATACTATCAGGTGGCTTTCATACTATCAGGTGGCTTTTCCATTTATACAAATCATTATTTCTAAACTGAATAGAGATAAGTATTCAGTGTATTTCACTAATTCATTGCATCTCCTCTTATTCTAATGTTGCAGTATTTCATTCAGCAATTCATGCACTTTTCTTATTTACCCTCATATCGTGAACTCAATCAAGTTTAAAGGTTGCTACAGTACCATGATTAGCACTTTAAAAAGCAACCTAAAGTAACTTGTCCAAATATAGGTATGGTCTTACTTTTTGGTGTGCAGAGCAGCATTCTTCTAAACAGTGTAGTTCTTTATAATTACCCAGACAAGTTCCCAACTGGAGCATTGCAAAGTACTCATCTTTAACACATGGCCTGATTTCCTTTATATACCAAATAGGATTTGTGGAAGGGAAGGTACTGCAAATCTTGTCTTGTCCTAATAGAGGACAAAGTACAAGGATGAGGCTAGAGCATGCTTTGAGATTCGAGAGCTGGAAATCACTGCTAGGAGCTGTAAAGGAGCATCATTATTGCTCCTATATTTCACATCAAGCTCAACACATAACAGCTATTGCCCAAAATGGATCTGTAATTCTTTAGCATCCTGTATAGAATACAAGTAGTCAGGCTGGGTGAGTCAAGATTAAAAGAAGGATGGCTAGGTTATTAGAGACTAATATTAGCACAGTATCTTCTGCAAATGCATCTTTCTAAATGCAAAATGTATGCATTTGTATTTCAAGTCTTGGGACTATATGGGGGATGGGATTAATTTTGTATACTAATGGAACTAGAAATCACAGAATTACATAGGAATGGATTTTTAAAAAGAATGTTATTTTCCATAAAAGTAAAAATTTTACAGTTAAAATGTTGAGGAGTGCTCAGTTATTTTTTGCATAGAATAATTATGCTACAGCTGAAGTTTACAGCTGTTGAAATGCAGATAGTAGAGTGTAGGACTATACATAGGGAATGTAGAGTTTTGAACAAGAAAGTGTATGTTCCAGTTCCTCTACTTTGTTACTCAGACATCCCAAAGCAACATATGTGAATTTTTTTTCCCAGGTAAAGCTTATATTAGTATGCACTTGGATGAAAACAAGGTTCCGCTCAGGTAACAGTGTTCTTTTTCTTAGGACAGATGCCTTATCACTAATGTCAGACTCAGGTATCAGAGTGGATCTTCTTATCTCATCTTCCTCTACCAGCCTCTGTGTTTCATCCCATTGGATGGATTTTTTTTTTTTTTTTTTTTTTTTTTTTTTTTTTTATCTAACAGAAAATAAACTGATAAACCTTAACAGTAACTAAACTCTCTATTTGCTCTAGCCTCACTGACCAGGACCACTAAAAAAGACAGCTATCACACAAGATGTCTGCTCATTGGAAGAGGAAACTTGGTTTTTCTTCCAGAAAATGGATCAAAATTTTTGTATCTCAGACTGTTCTTGCAACAGTGAAGAGATCTGTGAAGTGAATAATCCTGATGCATGTCTTCTTCAGTACAAGGGACTTCTGTAATCTCTTGCAGGGAAAAAATTTCACTCAGGTTCTGAGAAATTTTGGGATGTGCAAGGATACTTTACATGGTATTTTTCTCTTCCTTTACTAATTAAAATCTCATAGCTCTAAGGAAGTGGAATAATATCATGCAGAAACTCATTTCACTTGCCTGGTGGTGCAAGTAGGTGTTTGAATACACGATATCATTGAGGGAGTCTCACTTGTTCAAGTTCCTTGTACTCGTCTCAATTCACAGGCTGAGTAGGGCACTATTTTTTACTATATGCATACATTTTTAATCTTTCTGGGACTACTGCTCTGCTGGGACCATTGGCTGATTCTTCAGAGTAAGAGTCTCAAACTAGTAAATAAATACTGATATTGATTCCAATTCACAGTACATGGACAATGAGTTTTTTGATGTTACATAAGCAAAGCCTGGAGTGTGCACAGCTGCTGTTGGCAGGAGAGCAAGAACAGATTTTTTTTTCTAAGTATTAATGAATGTACAACGTACTGTATATTTTTTTTTATGTTGTGCAAACTTGATTGTTATTTTAAAATAAATCATAAGGAATTATAGAAACAGTTTTCTTACTCTGTGTACTACAGCTCTAAATACTAGAAAAGATAAACAGCAGACTTACTGCAGCCCTAAGCATGCATGGCAGAAAAGCCCTGCTGCTTGGGAGGGGACCACGCTGGATGTAGATCCTATTCCTGCAGATTTCTCTGCCCTTTCCTTGCCTTGCACTGGATCAAAGAAAGGGAGAAGGAGAAAGGGGAATAAATCATCTCTCACACCACTGCTTTCCTAGACGTCACCACTGCCCTGAGTTGCCCTCTCCTGCAGCACTATCCTTCACTAACACTGCAGAAGCTCTGAATCTTTGGGCACTGCTCTGTAGTCTGGAGCATTTACCATGCCCAGATTTCACAATACATCTCCTGCCTTTTGCAGATAAGAATTTCAAGTTGATAGGGCAGCATGGAGTGCTCGTTTTATTCCTTCAACTTCTGCCAAAATCCACCAGTGCTTTACCATTCTTCTCTTATCATTTTGTTTTTCCATACAGATGAGAAGACTTTCCCATCCAATTCTACTCACTCCCTGCAATCTTCTTTTTCTCCAACAAACTGCAGGATCTTTCCATCAATCAGTGCAGCCTTGCTGAGCACCAGGAAGCAGACACTTGATATGAGAGGAAACATCACAGACGGGACAATTTCTTCTCTCTCACCTTGCACATCCTTGAACAACCATGGAAAATGCAGGGAGTTACAGATGATGCCTGTTCACTTTCCCTCTGGGTTGCTCACTTCAGTACTTTCAAGCTTTTGACCCAGAGCTCCCTTTTTTACTTAACTTGAAATCATTTATTTTTCCTCCACATTTTCTTTTCTTCCCATCTTGCTGACATGAGCACATTCTGTTTTGTTAGGAAATAACCTCAGCACATTAAGAGCAGAGAAAGAGCTGCTGGAACGATAGTTAATAGCTGATTCCTAGAGCAAAAGAACAAGGGAAAGAAGGCAGTGCTGTGGCCATCCTTTTTCTTGTACTCTCCCTGTTTTCAGCAGTGTGCAATTCTGTGTGAGACTTGAAGTGCTCCCTGCTATAAAATGTCATTGTTCAATTGAAAAATCAGTGAGAGTTTATGCTTGCACGTATACTACACCCAACACCAGTAGCTATTTCTTCTTTCTTTAGTGAAAGAACATCTACATGAAACAAAGTACATTTATATACTCATCAGTACACCTAACAGACATAAATTATACTAAAGGCTCACAAAGTGCAATTAGGTAATCCATGTGTATGTGTTGGATAACTGGAATAAAGCTATAAACTTATACGTTCAATTGCAATGTACAGTTCTAAGCAGCAGAAGCCCTACCATGTAAAAAAAACCAAAGTGAGGAAAAAGACACAGTCTAGCATCATATCCCCACAGGATCAGCAGTAGGTGGAGGGATAAAGCCAACACTCTTCTATAGCCAGAACAGGTAAAAAGACATCTGCTCTTTTGATTTCCTCCATCTTTTTTCCTTTTCAGTTATCCAAATTTGGCTGTCTTAAGAAGAAACAGGCAATGTTTTTCAATAGTCAAATGTTGGAGTGAAAGTATAAAAAAAGCCTAGTATATATCAAACCTATCTTTAAAAACTCCAGTGAAAAACCTCCACAGTCATCATCAGAACCTTGCTCCTCTCACTGCCTTGTCTTTACAACATATCCCTAAATCTGTCTTACTATAAATTAAACTAGTATTTTGTTTCCCTGCTCCACAAGCACAGCACAAAGAACACTTACTGTCCTTTTTAGCACAGTATCTTCTCTAGTGGAAGATATCACATCTTCCTCTTGCATGTTCCCATTTGTAAAAATGTTTAAATATGCTCACCTTTTTTAAAATGTCACTATTACTAAACCTCTTGTCCAGCTATCCTCCCTTGGATTTGCCTGCATCTATACTTCCTTTAAGTTTAGTTATGTGAAGCCTTGTCAGCACTAAATAGAGCAGAATAATTTCCATCCACGTGTTATATGTGACATTTCTAAATTTCTCTCCAGCTCTTACAGAATTTGCATCATCCCCTATAGTGCCATCTATGCATTTCATAAATGGACCATTTACTCTATCACACAGCATAACTGGAAATATGGGTCAGAATTAGGTCTACTGCAAAACTGCATGAAATCAGCACTTTATTTAATTTTTTAAAAAAATCACTACTTCTGCTCAAATTAAGTTTTCAAACTGTTTTACAGTTCATGAAACACAGGCTACAAATTGTCTTGTGATAAACCTATAAGCAATGACAAAATCCTTATTGAAGTCAATACAAAGTACAACTACAGCTTCTTCCTCATCAACCTTTCCTGTCAAAAGAGGAAGTCAAATTGCTTCGACATAATTCATTCTTAGTAAATGCATGCT
This sequence comes from Lagopus leucura, assembly GCF_019238085.1. Lineage (NCBI taxonomy): Eukaryota > Metazoa > Chordata > Aves > Galliformes > Phasianidae > Lagopus > Lagopus leucura. The sequence goes on from NW_024962262.1 coordinate 65,991,259, forward strand.
TAGGAAATCTCTGACTTCACTCTCTTCATCAAAAGTCAACTCAGTGCAGCAGCAGCAGGTATCTGACACAATTCACTGTAGTACAAGAATACAACTAACCAGAAGAACAAGAAATTTAGGAATTAATCTGTGTTTCATTTGAATCAAAACTTTCAAAAGTAGAGTTCCAGTATAATTGTATCATGCAGACTTTCATTGTTAGTGCCACACAAGTGCATTTTTTACACTTCCTTTCAGCTCTGAACCACAATAAGGCAACAGTTTTTTGTTTGTTCACTTGTTGTTTTTTAAATAACACAAGTAGAAAATGGTAGTCTTAGGAAATCAACTGAGTTTCCAGAATATTCTATTTAAGACTCACAGAGTGGTAGGTGTTAGAAATGGACCACTGGAGATCATCAAGTTCAAACCCTTGCTAAAACAAGTTCTGTCTTTTCCTATTTTTACCTATCCATATTAAAATTCTTAATATAAATAATACATATTTACTAAAGTAATAATTTAATATAATAATTTAATCAAATAATAAAACATAAAGCCACAGTGCAACTATTCATCACCTACCAATCAGTGTGCAACACAAATACAACAACCCGCTGGCAACAGGAGAGGTCTCTGGAAAATCACATAGCATTCCCCTCATACAGCAGACTTCCTTTAAGTGCCTCCCACAATTTTATTACATTCTGTGTGGTGTCAAATTGTACGGAATAATCCCCCCTCCTAATTCAGGCACCTGTCCTGGCTCCACCCCAAATCATGGTCACAGCTCTGCCCTGCACTTGGCCCCAGGTGCACTCCCATCACTCAGCAATGACCAAATATCTGTGTGCTATTATCACTTCTACAGCTGAAACCAGGCATTTATTTATTTATTTATTTATTTATTTATTTATTTATTTGACCCTCCTCTCCCCCCCAGGTAAGTAAATTGAATTTACATTCCTGGTTTTGGGATATCCCTGCTTTTGGCATCCTATTTTAAATTCAGTTACATCATACTGTATCACTTGAAATTACACAGCAATTTGTTTAAATACTCTGGCATTGAAGGGATTTTAATTGAGATGTCTGTACACTGAAATCCTGCCATGGAACAAAACAAGCTCTAATCTTTTGGGGTTCTACACAATCAAGTTAAATGCCAACACTGACATTTGATGTGGTTAAACAGGCTGCTGTATCTTTATAAAGTGTCTGTACAGCAACACAGGTTGTTTCAGTGGAGGAAGGTGGTGTTAATGTTTGCACCAAGTCTGAGAATAATCTCTTTTATCCTCCAAGACAAGATTTTTTTCCAATGCTGGCATCGAAGGGAGACCTGATGTTACCCCAGAACCCCAGAACTGTGTGCCCAGGTGGCCAAGAGGGCCAATGGCATCCTGGCCTGCATTAGAAATAGTGTGGCCAGCAGGAGCAGGGAGGTAATCGTCCCCCTGTACTCAGCACCGGTGAGGTCGCACCTCAAGTACTGTGTTCAGTTTTGGGCCCCTCACTACAAGAAAGACATTGAGGCCCTGGAATATGTCCAGAGAAGGGCAACGAAACTGGTGAGGGGTCTGGAGCACAAGTCTTATGAGGAGCGGCTGAAGGAGCTGGGATTGTTCAGTCTGGAGGAGGCTCAGGGGAGACCTCATTGCACTTTACAACTTCCTGAAGGGAGGTTGTGATGAAAAATGGTCTGGCCTCTTCTCCCAGGCAAATAGTAGGACCTGAGGAAATGGCCAGAAGTTGTACCAGAGGAGGTTTAGGTTGGACATTAGGAGAAACTTTTTCTCTCAGAGGGTGGTCAGGCACTGGAATGGCTGCCCAGGGATGTGGTGGAGTCGCCATCCCTGGCAGTGTTCAAGAGGCGCCTGGATGAGGAGCTACAAGAGATGGTTTAGTAGCTTGTGGCACTGATAGGAATGGGAGGATGGTTGGACTAGATGATCTTGCAGGTCGTTTCCAACCTTGCGATTCTATGATTCTATGATTCAAGCTACCACATAAACATTGCTATTAACGTCTCCCCTGATAAAGTCAGTATATATTGAAATTAAATTACATAGCGCTGTCTCTTTACACAGTGTGTCACAGAGAACATCATCATCACACGGATTCTTTCTGCAAAAGAAACAATAGTAGTCACAAAGAAATATTTCTGAAAAATGAATATTATGTACTTGATATAGATTATGTACCTGGTTATGTACCCAATATAGATTGTCATCTACATTGATGTTTGATGGTAGATGAAAAACTTTCTAGAAGTCAAAGGAGTGGAAAATGTCAAGGACTTATCAAGGCTTTTATTAGAATTTGCCAGTATCTGATAATGGTTGAAAGTTGAACAAAAAAATTCTGCTTACTGCACGTTTCCTAGTAATAAAATTGTTTATTGGAAAAAAATGATTGAGGGGAAAATCTAGGGGAGGTGTGAAATATTTTCTGTTCAGGGCATAGGAGCAGAGCTAAGAAAGTATGCTTTGACTTGGTTTTCTGACTGACTCAACCTGTAAAATCTTGGATACATCTTGCTACCTCTTCATCCTTTCTATCCACAAAATATGTCTCTTCACTGTAATTTTTCTGTGCTTCCTTGTGTCACTTCCATCTCTTGCCTGGATGACTACTTTCTGGAATCAAACAGCATCCTTTCAAACATGAACGCAGAAGAGCCCAGAGATTTTATATGCAGGTACACAAATACATGACAAGCTGGTGGCTTTTGTTCATTGTCAGCAACAGCTGAGAGGGTCTGTAGTAGACAAGCCACTGTTCTATATTCTATTAATCTTCTACTTGTCCTTACTATACTTTCTTACTCCCCAGGTCTTCTTTATTCCCTGCTACGTCTTCCTTCTACCTCTTCTTCCTGTGATACATTAAAAACATCCATCACTTTTATGTTCAATGCTCAGCTTCATTTTGAAATGCCTGTCAACCAGGAAAAGTAAACACAACCTGTGGGGATATGGTAGATGAGGAAACTCACTACCATTAGGATAAGCATTTGTATCAGGAAGGAAAAGTTGATAAGCAGTCTTGTCTAAATAGCTGATGGTGAGAACGACAGAAAATATTTCAAATAGCTAAGAGCTGGATTGTGTTAAACTGAAAATAAGGAATTCAGGGATAGGAACAGCGTGAGGATGGAGATCATTTGTGCGTATGGCTAGTTGGGAGTGTTTTTAACAAGAAACTGTTAGAGTAAAACACTGCTATTACAACATCAGAGTAGGAGATTTTTTAAATTTAGTTTAATATTATCTAAATGATAGAATCTTGGAAATCAAATGGAGAAGAGTGAGAGGTTAGCATTTACTCTTTCCACAGATTTTCATAATCCATCAGCTACCCAAGATATCATACAAAATATAATCCAGATTTATATCAACAATAGAAAATAGCAATGGAAAATTTCTTTGCTGAGATTTGTCTTTTGACATGATAGTGTTTGAGTCAAGATCTTAATTTGTATTCCATTTAAATGCCTGCAAACTAACTAGAATGATCGTGGTACAGCAGTTATTATTTTATTGCCCAGGAAGTCATTTTCCCAATCTTTTTCTTTCTTCTTCTTTTTTTTTCTTTCCTTTCTGGATGTTAAAATAACAGCATGATGTACAACACATACATTACTTTACGTGTTTAAGATAACAGCCTTGTCTTTATTCAGGTTCTCAAATCTATCATTAAGAGCCAAAACAATAGTAACTTAGTTTTATCAGAAAAGCTGTGAACCCAGAGATACCACCTAAGTCACTAAGACTTGCAAATTCTCAGAAAGCCTTATGATCAGACAGTTTGCAATTAAGAGAAAAATGTGACTTTAGGAACTTAACAGTAACTACTAACAATGGATGAGAATCTAAATTGGCTAGCTCTAAGAAATGAAGTTGGATTGCTAGTATCCTGAAAAGATCTTAGGAATGAAATGTAAGAGAAGGATTTGTCGATGAATCACGTTAAGAACTTCTTAACACAAGTATTGTTGTCTTTTGAATTTTGCTGCATCTTACAAGGAAAAGCAAAGTTACTGTGTATGTTTAGATGAAACAAGATTTGACTTTTTCAGAAAAAGAAATACCTCTGTTTGTTTGTTTGTTTTGTACCAGCATCTGTCCCTTCTTCACAAGTGAATTCTTGAGAAACTGAAGAAAGCCCCAGAGATGTAGCACATGTATACCAGTGTATAAACACATATACTGGTGTACATACATGCTCCTTGTTTAATATTTGTCTTTTAAGCCCTTGCCAATACTTCATGTGTCCTCAGAAAAATTCAAACTATGAACATTTTTTTCTGTTTTTGCTACTCTGCCACTCATGTTAAAAGCTGATTTGTGGGTTCCAAAAATAACCAGCAAGAGGCAATAAACCTGTGCCAAATATAACTGCCATTCCATCACAAATTTGTGAGCTTAGTGTTATTTTTACATGAAAGCCTGGCTGAGTCAGAAAGACACAAGTAATGAGGGGAAGGTTCTTTTTTTTTCTGGCAAGACCAGTGAGAAATCTTTCTGTAGAACATATAATGAAGTTCCTCATTAAATGGTTTGTATTATCCCATCTCATTTTGGAAAAAGCAGTTTAAGTAAATCTGTAGTTTTGTGGTCTTTAACTGTGGTAATCCTGCCAGGAGCAGGATGTGTAAGGAGAAGAAGGGACTGAGAAAAATAGGGACTACTACATGATTGCAAACAGAGAGCAGGCATTTCTGGATGGATTTGATTCAATTCTATAGCTTAATATGATCAAGATAGTTCAATAATAATTTTCCTGGGGTCCTCCTTGCTCCCTTTCTTATAAATGGGAGTGATGTGACCCTTCCTCCAGTCATCTGGGACCTCACCTGACAGCCACAACTTTTCAAATATGATGGAGAGCGGCTCGGCAACCACCTCAGCCAGCTCCTTCAGGACCCTGGGATGCACGCCATCCCATAGACTTGTACACATTCAGTCTCATGAGGTGGTCTCAGACTTGCTCTGCCTGTACAGTGGGGGGGGGGGGGGAATTGACCTCCCCGGTCCCCACCTACAGGTTTAGGGATGCAGGGCTCCGGGGTGTGAGAAATATTAGAATCCTAATATAAGATTTTCACATCCAGAATATATGTACACACATATATTAGATACAGTGGTCAATATATCAGAAAAAAAATTATCTAATGCATTTTGTCTTTCACTCTCTCTCTGCTATTCAGAGGATTATCACTTCACCCTTTGCCCATACCATTTCACACAAAAGAGATTACCAAATTCACAGCAATATATTCCATAGTTTATAGAAGAAAGAAACAGGAAATCAACTTTTGAATGTTTTTTCTAAACAACTTTATTCTTTACCTTTGTAATTTACTCAATTTTTGCTGCATTATTAATAATGTTTGCATATTTTCATATTTTCAAAATGAAAAACCTGCAAAGTAAACAAAGCATTGGATGATCCATGCAACTTTCCAATTATATTAATGTTAAATTAATGCAGGAGTTTATTTCTTCATGTAACATGACATCATGGTCAATTGTTTTTCTTGAATAGTCTTGTCTTTGCCAACTCTTTTATTCTGCCTGTACTTGAATAATCTGTTAAAGCAAAAACGGGTTTAGAAAATAAATTCAAATCTCAATTTTTTTCAGTCGGATTGGAAAACAGTGTGTGCTAATATAACTCTATTTGTATCATACAGAACTTCTCATCAGCAGCTCTGAAAGCATTTCGTACATGAGGAAAGTGGCTACAAAGTGATTTCCCTATAGGCACTTAGCAAGACTATTGCAGTGTGAAAAGTAGATTCCAAGTCCGTAAAAACATTTTCTTGTGCTGCCCTAACTAACTAAGAATCTTGTTGGGTTTTTTTGGAGACAAATTCAATTTGACAAGGATGTATACATTGAAAATAAATTACAACATACTTGAATGATGAAAGTGATTCTCTTTGTTAATGAAAAAACACAACAAAATTACTAAGTGGAAGCTAGGCAACATATTACAAAGTTATTAGAGATATCAGAAGTGACCACAGACTGCTAAGATATGCACTTTATATACACCTGACCATAACATCTTCTGTTCATGTGTTTGAAGGGAATGAGCCCATTAATTCCCTCCTGTCTTCAACTTAAAATAGCATTTAAAATTAGGAAATCAGTGACTTGTTGATTGCTTTTATGTTTCTCAGTGAATTCATAGGTCTGGTGTTTTAAGATCCCAGCTTTGACATTCTATTTCTTTTCTTTTCTTTTTTTTTTTTTTCTCATTTGTTTTTCTTTTACTAATACTTGGGATAAAAAATACTCTTCTTCTCTATCTCTGTTTTCTTAATGTATATATACTTTACTATCTCTGCAAGATCTCTGCTTTTGATCACATTCAAATGTGTAGTTCACTAAAAAGACAGCGTTGTCACTAAATCCTTAATGACTAAATAAAACAAAAGGAAGACAGCAAACAAGTACAATGAAACATGCCCCATCAAGCTTTTACTGCAGATGTAGTAAAAATGGCCAAAGCTCAGTTTCCTGATTTGTGTTGTATTCAACCTTCAGAAGTATTTCAGACAACCTTGATTATTGATTTTTTTTTAATTTTTTCCCTTTTAATTTCTTAGTAACATGATCACTGCAAGAAATCAGCTATAGCTATGTGCATGTATAATATGATGTAGGCAGCCAGTTCTGTTTTGTATGTGCACAGAATCACAGAATCACCAAGGCTGGAAAAGACCTCCAAAGTTATCTAGTCCAACTGTCTACCTAACACCAGTATTTCCCCACTAAACTGTATCCCTTAGTATAACACCTAAATGTTTCTTGAACAACTCTAGGGACTAATTCCTCAACACGGTGGAAATATCTGCACATCATCTTGAAAAGACTCTGAGAATATCCCCCATCAAATTTGCTGGAACATGTCTTCAGGAGCATGAGGGATCACATGAGCCTAGATGGCAGCTTATTAATCACCCAGAAGATGAGGTAATCAGATAGACAAGGCATAGAGGTCAACACAAAGCAGTTTGCATACACAAGCTTACTTTTGAAGTAAGTCTTTGTAAGAGATATATACATAGCAAACTGTTCTGCTATATACATAGCAAATTGTTTCACCTCTTTTGAGACAAAGAAAGATACCTAAACACAACTGTTACTTTAGCAGTATAATATATATAATAGCTGCAATAGCTATCAGGTGAAAGCCTTACAGTGAGTAAACCTTGAGCATGTTGACTAAATTGTGAGATCAGAAGCCTTGATATCACAGTTTTCTAAAGGAAGAAATAAAGTGTTCATTACATTAACAGGACTTAAATCCAAAATTCCCGTTTCAAAGCTCCTTTTATAGCCAAAGAAATCTTTTGTCTTTATCCTATTTGCAGACTTTTTAAGGACAGAGTGTTCTGTATCATTATTTTGTAAAGTAGAAAGCATCTATTAAAATTACCCTTTTATATTACAGTTAGGATCTCTTTAGGATAACTGTGCCCTGACACAATTAATTAAGTCAGAAACGGTTACTGTAAAAATCTCAACTCAATTTGTCCTAAAGCAAGTTTGTAAACTGAATCCTTTCCATGAAATCACTACAAATATTTTACTAGATGAAAGTCTCAGTTAACAAAGAATAAGCTCTTACAACACAAGTAGTTCTCAATTGATTGATCATCCCAAAAACTCAGTGAGCAACAGTCCTGTAATTAGATGGAATAATAAAAACCTCCCATAGGCTGGTGGAACTATTTGAACTTTCTATTTTCCTGAAAGCCCAGAAATAAATATCAGAAATAAACTATTGTTTCCAATGCAAGGATCAACCCTACTCCAGAAGTACAATGTAAGTTTATCTCACACTTATCAAAAAGTAATGATAATATGGAAAAAATATTGGAAATTTAAATAGTCTAAGTTTCTTTGTGGTAACTTCTGTAAATGGAATTATTTTCATGGCATTCTTTATGGCCTATTTTATTCATTCCAGCAACTTTGAACTGTAAAATTTCATAACTTAAATGCCATCATGTATGGAATCAATCATAATATAATTTTATATTTCTACTGTATTCTGTGTTCCAGTTTGCAATAAGATAGAGCTAATCTTGTGGAAGTGTATTTATTTCTGAAAATTACTTTCAGACTTGTGAAGTATGAGTTTATACAGTAAACTATCTCTAAAGCCTCAATTTGTGTCTGGCTAATATCTAATTTAGAAAAGCTTTAATAAAAATCTCACCCTGTTCTCTCTCAAATATGCTATCATTAAGTTTATGTTGTCTAAAAATAATATTATAAAAACTAGATACAGATTGTGGCTTATTTGGCAGAATTAAACCTATGCAAAAATCTGAAAATAGACAATTAGATCAAAGAAACCTAATTTGTATTTGCAAAGAGCGAGCAATTAAAATTCCTTTCTTCTGCAAAGCAATGTCTTTTTGCATTTTTATCCACTACCTGTAGTTCCCTTTCCTACGGAAGCAAATATTACAACCTGCAGAATTGCTGCAGTGTGTTCCTCTTTGAAATCACAAGGGTGTAGGCCACAGTTTCTACTGTTGCTGCAGAACCGAACATAAAATTCAGATGTTTTTAGATTACTTAGAGAAATTCAGTTTTCGTATGTTTCATCCCCGCAAGGAGATGGGATATAATATTTTAAACTCTTATGTAATATTGATCAATATAATTTATAAACATTAAAAAATGCAGTTAACTCCCCCAAAATAAAGCATTTTAAAATATTTTTTTAAACATCTCACTGCTTAAAAACCAGAGGCACAAAATCAACCCATCTTGTGTTACAGAGCAAATTTAAAGTAGAAGCTGGGAACAGAACTTAAATTGTTTTTACTGACTGTGACTTTATACAAAGATAACCCTCCTTCCTCTTAAAATGTCAATGTATTAATTATAGAGGAGGTACAGTCTGGAAGTATTTATGCAGATTCATGCACATAAATTTTATTTCATCAGATCACTGTTCAAAACCATATTTCCTCATGAAAAGACATTCTGGAAATTTACTTGCTCTTAGAGTAAAATCTCTGGTGGAGATCTATTAGTGATCAGTTGCTCCAGCAATATGGTTTACACGTTTACAGCTTTATATTCAGTAAAGAGTATAATGACATCAGAGATGCAAGAAACCTCAATACCCTTCAAAAGAAATAAATAAAAAAGAAAAAGAAATTGCAAAGGAAAAAGAAAAGGAAAAATTAAGGAAGTAAAAGGAACTGAGAAAAAGAATTAGAAAGAAGAGCACACTGTCAGGACCGCAGTTTTAAAAGAAAAAATGAATGTAAAAAAAAAAAAAGACTTTTTATAATGAATGTACTGACATAGCAAACAGTATATACATAGCTTAGCAAACTTGCTGTTATTGTTGAGAGAGATCTTTCAGCACAGACCCATAATATGGAAGAGCTTTGTACTCCACATTCAGCATCTCAGCTTGGTTATCCATTCTGCTGTCCATCGTGCTATTCTGCAGCATTCTACCAAGGACTCTACATACCTCATACTTCCTCCTCACAAGAGGCATTTTGAGGCCAGCAAGCTCCGCTCTCTAGCAACGTAACCCATTCTAAAGAAGCTGCCAGTGTTGCTAATTGAACTGTCACTGCTCCTGTTGTTCACATTATTTTATCCTGCCCCTAAAACCAGTGGGACAGGTTCTCCTTGTACAGTGTAACTATGAAGAATTATTCTGAAAAAGAATAGAAAGAAACTAATGATGAGCTGGTAGCTATTCACTAGTAATGAATAAAACCTTTTAAATAAGAACACTGAAAAGCTTTCAATATTTTAAGTGGAGAGTGCAAAATCTATTCACTTTTCTATGTTTGTGTTTGGGCTGTTCAAAACAGTGAAGAAAATCTGCAGTTTTCTGGTGTATTTGAAATAGTTTGTTCCTAAGTGAAAAATGACTGCTGCACTTCCCTTTAAAAAAAAAAAAAAAAACTCAAATTGTTCTGCCAGCCCAGCGTTGCTCCCTTTTTCTATGCTGTCAAACATTGCTTTCATGCACACCATGGGATAGAGGAAACCTCTCTATTTTAACTGTTCTCTTTTCAGGTCCAGTTTCAAGCCAAGAAGCTGCCTGGCATTATTTCTCCACTGCCTTCTTGAGCAGTAATTTCACAAGTAACCAAACCCAACCTACAGGATGGGATACAAAGTCCCATCAAGGCTCAAGGTTTTACTTTATAACATGTCTTAGCTGCAGTTAGATAGGACATCAAGCCTTTGTAAATGAAATGGGCATCCCAAAATATGTCAAATACATATATGTGTTTGTTAGTTCCACTAATGCAAATGTCTTCACTACCATCATCTGGAATCGTAAAATATCAAAACAATGAATTTTTTTGAGACAGTGGTTAATGTAATTTCGTGTTCATTATTTGGGGAAAAAAAAAAAAAGACCTAAGAAGATGTTTTCCGACTGGAATATTTTCTGCAACATCGGGTATGATGCTATAATTACCATTTTTTTTTTCTCATAAGTATTTAACAAATTGCACCATGGAAGCTGGATTGCTATCCATCCACATTTGTCTATTTTATCATAAAAACTCTCAAAAGGGCACTTATCTGAGGATATTCCGTATGATTATCTAAGTGTCTACTGAGTTGTGAATCAAGGACAAATGCTGAAGTGAACCAAATAACTGAAAAAACTGCTGAAACAGCAACTCAAACAGAATAAAAGAGAGGCTGGGGTGGTGCATGGCAAAGAGGACACCATTTGCTGTCACTGTGCAAAGAGTGCTGCTGCTTCCTCTTCTTCTCTTACATGGAATAGTCTGCACAGTCATTCCATGTAAGCAAATCTGTTTTATAAGCCTAGGTCAAGCACGATCATTTGCTGAACAACATTTAGGCCCCTCATGGAATCAGGTATAGAGTAGGAGGCTTTCTTTTCCCTGTGGAATCGAGGTAAGAAAATCTTATCAAATTTTGTCTCAGCCCAATGACAACAACAAAAGGCACGACTGCAAAAAAATACATCTTCTGGGTTTCTTGCCTTTCTTCATTCAATGTTCAACCCTTTTCTGTCTAAAGATATAGATTTTATCAGCCTTCCATTTATGAAACACAATTTTCACAAAAAGTTATTTAATATATGTCAAACATCCTTAAGGGACACCAGTTGCCTTATGATTGACAGGCACTTTGTAAGGAAAGTCCACCATGTGTTTTTTCAACAGGGGAAAAAAATGGTGCACATTGAAGCCAAATCTCCATACAAGGTATCTTTATGGGGAAGGTGACCAGAACGAACTTATGTAGCATTCTGAATTTTTGCAATATTCAAGAGATACCAAAGAATGCTTACAAATCTACCTCACTGTCCGCAGTTTATGGTTTGATGCATGATTTATTCTCATCTCTATGAATTAAAACCACAAGTAACATGCGCTACAGGTGAAAACTACTAAAGAAATCTAAGTGCTTGAGATGAATAGTGAAACTGTATGTAAATGGACTGCCTTAAAACGGGAAAGAGGAAAAATATTCGCAAACAACATGACAGAAATAATAACAACATTCTAACATGAACATCTCCATATTCTTCATCCATCACTGAACAAACTGTCTAAGTATAAACTTCATATCTACCACATGTTAAAACAATCATTTGTAGCAATATGTCAAGACACAGGAATTAAAATTCTAGACTAGGGCATTGTCAATTATATTCTAACAAGAAACTGAGAGTCTTTAATCTGTTTAAGCATACTACTGACAAAGTTTTCATCTGTTGCTCTGGTTGGCATCTTCTCTACTTGAAGTATTCCTTATACTTGGATTTTCAGTACACATCTCAGCTGTAAGACAAGCTGAAAGTCATTTAATTTTTTTTGTAACAATAGTTTATGTAGCAACACTTGAAAACAAATTTTACTTTTTGAGAGAACTACTATGTACAGCATGAAAACAATAAATTATTAAATACAGTCCATTTTATGGCATGATATATTGCTAGTGTTTGACTAAGATAACTAAGAAAAGGGAGGGGATAAAATTGCTTTTAATAACATGAACACCTTGAACCACCATGAGTTATGGACCACTTCATATTAATGAAAGGTAGAAGGAAAGATACAGTATACCTGCAAAATATATATATATACATATATTCTATGAATCAGGCCTCAGTAAACAGAAAATCTTTAAACTCTGGTTGCATCATTATATTCACTTCCTAGATTTTTTGTAAAATCTTTCTCTGTAAAACACAAAGAAGCATGAAGGAACAGTATAAAATATATACTTCTTGCTGGTGGAAAGGATGTTTTAAATCAGTTTAAAGCTATTTAATCTCCTAAATGGATTACCCATAACAGACAACTAAACTTCATACTAGTTTGAGACAAAAATTGTTCTTTCTTCTTACTTAATAGTCTTGAAGCATAAAATGTCTTAAATAAATTTCACTGAAAAACAGCATGCAGATGTTGCAGGATCCCTGTTGACACATAATTTCAGTGCAAGTAATTTGGAACATCTTTTACAATTCTGCATTGCCTGGACATAGGCTATATTTCTGTAGACCTTAGATCTCTCTTTTTTTCTTGAGCACTATGACAAAAGCAGAGAACAGATTTTCTGTATTGTTTCTATTTCCAAAACTGTAAGCCTATCACTTCATATTTGTTCCACTCAATATGGGGTATAAACTTCTTCCAAGTTATAATCAAGATATTCCTCAAACACTGCCATTCCTTTCTTTCATTAATATTTAGCCCTGTCGATCTTCTCTAGCATGTTCTCTAGCATATTCACAGATCACAGTGGGTTGATAAAAGTGCTCAGGAGATGAGAATTCCTTTTAAAAAAAAAAACTTGCCTAATTGGTCTGCTAGAAAGTAAGAAATAAAAGAATATTGCCAGCTGAGTGCAGCAGTTCATACTTCAAAGCATAAAATGTGGTTATTTTTGTAATATTTATGATAATTTCTTACGTATTACATAAGTTCAAATACTATAAATTCTTCACATATTCAGAAATGTTTTTAAATCATCCTCAGAGTAAGCTAACAAAGCTGACACACAAATATATAAAATTATCCATCTTCTCCATATTTTTATTTACCTTTCTAATGCAGTTTCACCATATTTTTATAGATTATCATAAAAAAAAAAAAGAAACAAAATACCTAAACATTACTTTTCAAGAAAGAAACCTTGAGAGAAAGATAAATAGTCTGTTACAGCAGAACTTTCTCCCTGTGTAACTCCACTCACCACAAGCAATATCTGCTCTGCAAGGTCACCTCCCTGCTCCCTTCAGCAGTCTCAGGTTTCTTCTAGTTAGTAGCATGGCAACCCCGTCTATCTTCCTTTCCTTATTTACTAGCTTTACAGAGGGTGGTTGGTTATTTTTGCTGCTGTTTATATGTATATATTTATATTTATATTTATATTTATATTTATATTTACATATGTGTCTTATGTTTAAAACAACAACAACCCCGCCCCACAAAAATAAAAAATAAAAAAAGATAGAAATATGTATTATGTGTTCATTTCTTTAATTTGTTATATGTTTTCTTTTGTTTGTTTGTTTGTCTAGGCAGGGCATTTTTACATTCTAGCTTCACTTAGGATGAATTGCATTTCTGTTCATCTTCCACAGAAGTAAAAAATTACTGAAATATTTAAAATTACTAAAAGAGGGAGAAAAAAAGAAACACAAGTGCTGTATATAGGACAAGCCCCACCATTTAGCTTTTTTGTCACCACATGGTTGTTAGCTATTCTCTGGAATGTCACAAAATCAATCACACTGCTGGCCTGCCACACAAATAACCTGTAACAAAGTGGCTTTATGCTCTTTTGGAAGCTGTTAACCCCACTTGATTAGAAACTGAGGAAGGGGCAATTGACAGGTAACATTAGGAAGAGAAAGCCTGACAGGGCACTCAGCTGACAGCAAATTCAGGTGAGACAAACTGGCAGCAGAGCAGGGGACTGTCCTTACTTTGGAAGGTTTAATCTGAATTAATGAACAATCCTACTATGAGCAGGATTAGAAATGAATTGTACTGTTGTTTCATTGGAGGCTCTAAAAGAGCTCGCTAGCCTCCTATATCTCCATTGTTGAGAAAACTGCTGCCTTCTTTATTTTAAGATATTCCTCTATTTTCGTGTTGCTTTTTTTTTTTTTTTTTTCCTTTTCCTATATGCTTTCTGATAACTACTCCACTTAGTTTTTGTCTTTTCTGCTCTGATCTTTGTCATTTGTCTTTCAGGTTGCCTGCTTCCCAGTTGTGAGTTACATGTGTTCTTTCTATCATGCAAACAAGCAGAACTGGTTATATCCTGCCTGAATGTCCTACACAGAAGTTGTTCCAGCAGCTGGCTGCATGAAATGGTGCTGTGGAATCAGGATTGTGATAGGTGACTTTCAAGGAGCAAATGGTATCTTTGCCAGCAGCTGTTGGAGCATATTTCAGAGCGGTAGTTGGAACATGTCCAGGGTCATGCAGATTTATCCACTCCCACGGCATTTCTGTACTGCTCTGCACATTATTCTCATCTCTCAACACTCCCTGGGAAAGCTGAACTGGTTTGGGGAGGAGTGATATTGAATTTATATTTAGTGCCGCCATAAGTGAAAATTGCAAGTGCAATTTTCACTTCTTTGCAAGTATGTTTCATACAAACTGTCCCAAAATTTAGCAGAAACAAGCACATGAAAATCTTTCTACACCGTTTTGCAAAGAAAGAAGGACACTTTTTATATTCATTCTGCACTTGTCTATGTACCCATAGATAAATAAATACAGACTCACAAACACATAAATGTAGAGTTACTTTGCCTGTCACTGAAACACAGCCACTTGTGCAATAGAGTACAGAAGTTCAATAACAGGACAGAAACGACTTTAGTGACATTTAAGACCAGGAAATTAAGGCAAAAGAGGAACTGGTAAGAGTTACAGACAGAACATATCGCTTTTAAGCTACTGACAGGACCTCATTGTATAACTAGAACTAAATTGAAATCAGTGAAGATTGTGAGGAGTAGCATCTCTGCTTTAAGGAACAGAGGCCTATTTGAACTGAAGCACACACAAAAAATTATTACACCAAACTATCAAAGTAATTTTTCACAGAATGACATTTCTCCATATTTATTTGCCTGCAGAAGTGCACTTGAAACAAAAGTGAGCCAGAACAAGCAAAGCAAGAGTAAAAAAGGGCAATCCACAGGAGAAGGAAGGCATGAAGCCTAATGTATGAGTATTATATATGGAGAGGCAAAAGAAAAGAGATTAAAGTTACATACTTGTAATCTATTTCATAATCAGCTTTTCTATTCAACCATCTGTAGTGACTGCAAGGCAAAAAGCAATTTTATGCTGCTTGTGTCTCCTACCTCATTATTTCTGGTATGTTGAATAGAATACAGGATCAAAGGTACACCTGTCTTGTATAGGATAGTTATCCTATCCTGTAATGCAAGGACTGCCTGCTGCTCTGTTCTGAAGCCATAAATAATTCCTTTCCCCTTGGAAATAAGGTCTTAACTAGCCACCCACTGCAGCCGGTGTAAGTATTAATATGTGTAATACATTAATTTAACAAAACAAACCACTATATAAAAAAAAAAACCAACTCACAACAAAATAAAACCCAGAGAATAAAGGAAAAATGAGCTTTAGTAAGCTTAGGAAAAGATAGATGAGAAGAAAAATTCACGTAATTTAATAAATCAATAACATAGATAGAACTAACATAAAGAGCATTAAATTACAGTGATGCATCACCAAAATATTTCCTAAAATCTAGGAAATCTGTTCGTGGTTCACAAAGTACCTGAGACAGAAATTATACCTATTGACACGTAAAACAGGAAAGTATAATTTAATACGTTAGAGGAAAGCAATAGAAAATTAAAGGAGAAATGAATAGGGAAATAAAGAGCTGTCTGATATCAATTCTTTTAGAGCAAACAGAAAAAATAGTATACAATGCCATTACATCTCAAGGAGATGGATTTTTCAGGGAGGCATTAAGTACAGGAAGTCTCTTACTATGAGACTCTACATGAAAATACTGAAGTGGCTAGTTTTGCAAATGGTGGTTTCTATTTTTTCTACATCAGTGAAGGTTTTGGACAGAATTCCATCAAGATAGGATGAAGGTATTGGATAGGAAAGGAGATGGCTTGGCTATTAATTCTAGAGAAATGAGCAAGGTTTGAGAAAATGTTCCTGAATGCCTGTGCCTAGTTGCAGGGTCATCCTTCCTAGGCAATACTGTAATCATCTATAAATATTAGAGGCAATGATGGAAGCACCATTTTGTTCTGATTTAATTTAAGATAAAATAACATGAGCTTATTTGTTTCCCTTTCCTGTAATATTTCTCTTTATTTGTTTTTAGGAGAGCAGAGCCTGTGTTTACCCTAAGTGTTATTATTACCAATATAAAATATAATGACTGAATATACTTGTTACATGTGAACATTAGTAAGTTACTAAAATATATGCACAGTATCAGATGTGTGAAATTACCTTCTGTGAATATATATGCTGCTTTTAAATTAGAGGAATACAAATTAATCATGATATTTATCTCCGGAGATTAGTATTTTACAGACTTTTTGTGGTAGGGAAAATGAACAGAGAAGACATATTTTAAAGACAGGGGATGGATTTTCTTGAGTCATAGCTCCACTGGCATTTCCCCTCAATCACTCTGCTGCTTTAACTGAATACAAATCAGTGTACAGATTTGTGAATAACTCGCATACATAAAACTTTACTCATCATCATATTTTGGCCACAGGTGGATGCTACTCTAACAACCATGTGCAATGTTTTCCTTCTGTACATCTTTGGAAAAAAAAAAAAGAAAAATTCAAATTAAAAAGTCTATAAATAAAGGGTTTTGATTTTCTGACAGTATTCCTACTCACGTCAACTTTGACTGGGAAAAAAAGAAGTGGAATAAAGCTGGTATGTTTTATCAATTTGTTTCTGTAAAATAACAGCAAAACATGAATCAGAGTCTAGCAAACTGGTAAATGTCTCTTAACTTTTCTAAAGTTCTCTCATTATTTGTAGTTCCTGAGCTGAGATAGGAAACAAAAAGCATGTTCCGCAGCTTTTATTACACATCTCTGTTCTAATGAGCCCCAGAGTAACTCACTGGGTTCTTTTTATTACTGTGACTTATTTATAATTTCCCCAACAGCTAGGCTGAATTTAGCAAGCAATTTAGTGTAAATGTGTAGATCAGTAGATTGAAGCCGGCTGTGCTAAGGCCTCTCATATATTCATTACAGGAGATGCTTGGAGTTTACTTCAGATTGGATTTCATCTTCCAAGCAGAGTGTTTTGACCAGACGTGATGCAGAGCTTTCTGAAGGTAAAATACTGTGGTGTGTCCTAGAGGGCTCAATCACGACACAATGTACTCTGTGGCTTGCATCCTAATTTCCCCATTAGGTGCTGGAGAGTTTTTTAGAGAGCTTTTGGTTGTTTTTCTGCAAAAAGAACCTAGTTCAAACATACCAAAATCACTTTGGAAAACGAGGCTACTCTCAGTGAATGGCATTGTCGGCCAAGGGATTAATCTCTAAGCAGCTCCAAAATACCTCACTAATGCAAACATAAATATTGCCTGCACAAAAATCGTGTAAGAGAATTTCTATCTGTCAAAGCCAAAAAATACAGAACCAAAGCAGTGTGAAGCGTACTTTTCCTCACCAGTATCCAAATCCACTTTTCCCCCTTGAAACTGCCTCACTGATAGCACCTGCCAGGCCTAGAGTCAGAGGAAGTAAAATGTAGTGACCTGCATGATGAATGATCTTGAAGATTTCACAGGAAAAAAAAAAAAAAGACCTTGCTGCACAGCCTCCAGTGGAAGTATTTGCAGGCTTCTACATGTATATCAACAGTAAAAGGGACACTGGGATAAAAAAGGGTTTGTCCCAGAACAGGGCTGGGGACCTGGTGATAAAGGACACATAGAAGGCCAGAATACTCAATGCCATCATTGACTTAGTGTTTACTGGTGAGATTGGCATTCAGTAATCCCAAGACTCTGAGAGCAGTGCAAAAGCCCTGTACAAGGTAGACTTGCCCTCAGTGGAGTAGGGTCACGTTGGGGGACATCTAAACAAACAGAGCGAACATAAGTCTATGGGACGTGGTGGGATGTACCCACGACTACTGAATGACCTGTCCCATACCATTATGAGGCCACTCTTACACAATCTTGGGAAAGTTGTGAGTTTTAACATTTTGCTTAGTGACATGGATGACAGCAGACAGTGCACCTTCAACAAGTTTGCAGACAACATAAAATAGGGCAGAATGATTAATAGATCAGATGACTACTACCGTTGAATGATCCTTTGAGATGTTAAAAAAAAATGGACTGAGGTCTCTCGAACAAAGGGGAATGTCATGTCCTGCGAAGAATTTTCCTTCCAACAAAGGGAAATGCAAAGTCCTACACCTGGGAAAGAACATCCCCACGCATCACTTTCTCCCTTACAGTAGGGAAAGCTGTTGGGAAGCAGCTTGGCAAAAAAAAAAACATCCTCAAGGTCCTGATACACACCTTGCATCAGCAGCACACATTAGAAGGAAGGAAGGCCGAAAGCTCTCTGGACAGTATTCAACAAAGCATCACCAGCAGAATGATGCTTTCTGACTGTTCTGGTGTGTTGTAAAACTTCCCTCTAACTATTGCAAGAGTTCTAACAGTATTTCCTATCCTGTATAAAAAATGTATTTAGGTAGAATATGTTGAAATTCAGAATTAGCAGGGTTGTTTTTTTTTTTTTCTGCGTTAAATGGATATCATTAAAAAGAGAAAAAAAATTATCAGAGATTTGTTCTTGATCACAGAAGCAGTATAACACATACACCTTTTCCAAAAGACAATAATGAGGAACAGAACTGGAAAATTTAATTTGGTTAATGACGCTGAGTAAATTTCATGAGCAAAGAATAAGTTCATCTTCACCTTGTACACTCGAAGACTGAGATGACTATTTTTTTTTTCACAAGTCTATGAACATGTCATCCAAAAGTATTTGAAATATACTCTGAATTGGGAATGTAATGTTTTTAAAATCTATTTTCAGACAGTATGTGGTTTTTTACTTAACCAAAAGGTTATTTTATTTTTTCTTGAGTTTATTCTAGAAAATGATTCTAGAAAATGGACAAATATACACAGGAAGAGATATGCGTATGAAGACAACACTAAATTTAAAATTCATGGTTTTCTATCAGAGGTGATAACAACAAGCAGTTTCTTCTTCATGTTAGTCTGCATTACAGAATTGAAATATGAATGTAAGACTAGTTTTTCAGAGGCATGTTTTTCCCCACAGAGAGCATCAAATGTTGGGTTTAATAGAAGATTTTTCTTTCTTTCCTTTGGGGTCTATTATCATCTAGATAGCATGAAGTATTTCAGCTATAAATAGAGGTTCATAAATCATGTTTTACACTTTTTTTTTTTTTTTTTTCCTGTCATATCATCTAGCTCCCATGTCCCACTGGAAATTCTGTTTTTAGTTTTATTTGTAAGTAGTGCTTTGTGTTGATCATTCGTAAAAAGAAGTTCATTTCAACATGGCATTATTTCTTAGGAACATTTAAATTAATATTTTGGATTAGACAGCTACATATCTTAAATTATGGTCTCTACAGCTAATATATTTGCCTCTTTCAAACAACAAATTATTTTGCTCTGTTGTATCAATTGTCATATTTCTGAAGTGCTCTTTTGATGAAAAGAGAGAGAACGCTTGTTATGTGGAGTGATGAGCTGAGCTGAAGCTACACCTACGTCCACAGCCAAATTTTGATACTCAAAACTTAACAGAAAAGAAGCTTACAAAACAGGTAGAGTAAATCTCAAACACAATTTTCTAAATATCTGAAGTTCCAATTTCACTTCTACATCTGTTAGCAGAGAAAATGCAAATTGTGCAACACAACTTATTTCCAAGCTAGAATTCAAACTCAAAAGTGAAGTATTTTGACCTATTCAGGTACTATTAAACCAGCATTTGATTTCCATGTATACGTTCAGGAATCTGACGCACCACATATAGTTCTAAATTAAAAAAAAATACATAGAATTTAAACCAAATATGAATTTTTTAAGGACTGGAGCAGAGAAAAGTAATAAAAGCAATAAGGCAATTCAGGGTTTTGTTTGTTTGTTTGCTTGCTTGCTTGATTTTTTAAAGAAATATATTTCAAGAAAAATAAAAGTTTGATCATTAAAAATATTTATAAATTAATGGTTAAATTATAGCTAGCTTCTGCAGCTTGCCCTGAACGATGGGTGTCCAAACTTTTCACTTAGCATTAAGAGAAGAAGCAAAGTCTTGGGCTGCATGTAAAATATAAATATATTTACTATAGGTAGGTAAGTGACAAAACATCTCATGCTTTTTAGTATCTTTGCATTGAAACAAACAAACAGAAAAGGTAGCAAAAGCAGAAAACTAGTAGGATATTTGAGCTAGTTTTTTTTGTGAAACTATTGTATTAATGTCAGGCTTGGTGGAAGTGGCTGCAATTCTCAGTGACTTTTCAAGGAGTTTGTCAAAGACTTTTAATTTAATTTTATTCTTGTGTTTCATCCTTTAAAATAGTTGTTCACAAGCATATGTACTGCCAAAAAGCAATGACATAAATAAGTGATTTTGAAGCATGAATGCTTGATTGTGAAGCAAGAGATGTTAGATAGGGCTCATTAAAATCAGTAAAGAGACAGGATCAAATTTTTGAGTTGAATATCTGATTGCAACTCTCTACACTCCATTTCTTCTGCAGTAAATGTGTTAGCTTATTACATTATTTTACAAAGTAA
The DNA here is from genome assembly GCF_019238085.1 of Lagopus leucura. Classification (NCBI taxonomy): domain Eukaryota; kingdom Metazoa; phylum Chordata; class Aves; order Galliformes; family Phasianidae; genus Lagopus; species Lagopus leucura. The sequence continues at coordinate 66,012,108 of NW_024962262.1, forward strand.
CACAAGCGCAAGATTAATTAAGTAAGAAAATGTACATGTCTACTTACAAACAAAAAACTGCATCTTACCTACACACGTGTAGGTAGTTTGAAATATCATTATCAGTAATGACTGAATTCTACTTTCCAAGTGGCACAAGCACATGTAATGTGTAATACAGGTTTTGGTCTGAGTCTGTATAGTAGGAGTGAAACATGGAGTTAGCACTGCACTGCATGCTCTCTTCCACAGCATTCCATTGTCTCCTACCTAGTCCACACTCAAGGTAAGTGCCAGCAACTCATAAAAAAATATCACTAAAGATCACAATGATGTTAGATGTTTATGATCTTGTGGGACTGCATTACTAGCTGTACAGGGCCACGTGTAGAGCTTACAAGTTGGATGCATCTGCCCTGAACAGAGGTAGCCAAACAGGTTCAGTCAGTAGGAGTGAAGAGAAGAACACGCAACAAACCACTGCTATGATTTCCTGTGGTAATTACCAAACTGTAATGCAGAACTACAAAACCTATTTTAGTTAAAAGTGTAGTTCAGGTATGAGTTGAGAGTAGACTGATGCCATCCTACAATTTTTCCACAGCTACCCATAATAAGATTTTTTTTATTTATTTATAGATTCAGATCACAAAAAAAAGTCAAATGCGTCATATATCATGTGCTATAACAGCAAGTTTAACAGATCCTCTTATATGATAACATGGTACTAATGAAACACCATCTTAGAGGAGACTGTAAAATTGTCAATTACTGAAGGGATGGAGGAAAAAAAAACAAACAAAAATGGCTTTTAATGAAGTGGAATAAACTGGTTTGTCATGGCTTTCAGCTGCAGGTGGGTCTCTGTACAGACGAGGTTAATAGTGAGAACATCAGGCACAACTGAATCAAATGAAAGTCAGGAATAAATACCCAACATGTCAAAAATCAGACTTGGTAAAGCTACTTACAAATCAGGAAGACAACTGGAAAAGTGGAAGGTATATTGAATAAGGACAAATGAGCACATAGGTTTTGAGTCAGAAATAATCATCACTGCATAATGTGATTTCTTTCAAGGCTCAGGCCTATGAATTTCAGGATCCGGCACCTCTTATAAAGTGAGTCTATGCAAAATTTCTGTTTATAATTGCACAGAAGAATAGTAAATAATTCAGAGGATATTTTCCTTCAAAGCAGTTATATATGCTTGAATAGTAAGACTGATTTCAAAGTATCCTTCTATGAAGTAACAAAATAATACAGCAATAAAGATACACCTCCAGGTAACCAGTAGCAGTAACCTGAGTCCGTGCTTCCCTCTGTGTTCTTTTGCTGTACTGCTTCTGAAAGCAGCTCTCACTGTTAGCCATAAAGGTTTTAATTACACCTACCTACTGATTAGTGAAGGCACATGTCCCCAGAGACCTTGCCATCAAAACCAGCCATTGTCAGACTATGCTCTCCAGTGGAACACATTGCTCACATTTCCTCAGTGGGGAAACACGAACGCAACAGAGTGCAGTAAAGATGATGGGCATCAAGCCTTGACTGCTACAATGTAGTGATGCAGCTAAGGGAAGTAGAAAGAGAATTAGAAGCACTCTATGCCCGTGCATTATAGACAGTGCAGGACCTATTTGTTCTTTATGACTTTTTATGCTCTTTGAATACCAGTATTTTTCCTATCTAATCTTATTTCAAAAAGTCTCTCAAAATTCATGTCTAAAATAGAATGGCATGGAAAAGATACCACTACTACTTCCAACCAATTTCAAACGTCGTTCTTGAAGCTGCAAACCACTCGTGTGCAGTTTGCCACCTCAATGTGTTTAAGAAACAGGGGTATCATATCCTCTGGATACTTCCCAAAATGCAACTCACTAAGCAGATCTGATTGGTGAGGTTCTCACCTTTGCTGTTTTGTGGTGGGGATTTTCACATGCTGTTCGATGCTCTGAATTAATGTGTTTCCTGTGCAGCATACTTAACAGTCAGAATCTAATGCAGACTAATAAGTCTTGTCACCACAGTACTGAAAGCCTTACTAGTTTCTGCACTTGCATGTGTAATTAAGACCATCACTCTCTTTAATTGCTCTCTATTAAATAACCCCTTCTCACTTGATCTAGTGTTTTGCTTCTAAGACTTTTTGCCTGCTGATATTGACAAAGTGCAGCCATCCCATCAGGCTAACATACAAGGGTTGCAGGAATATTACTTGTGACTGCCCTTTCATGCTTCATTACAGCTGTGCATCTCAAATCATAACACTAATTAGCAAACAAGTCTCTTCTTCACCTGTCTGCATGGTACAAAGTAAGATTACAGGTAGGCTGAGTACAGCCAAATTAAAATACTTCACCATGTAGTTAAATGGTCAGCACAGCTGTCTTCTTCTGCCTGTTCCTCAGGTGTCTCAACTGTATTGATTTAGTCCTGTAAGCTCATCATTGTAGATATATGGCTGAAGGATTGGAACTAGATGATCTTTAAGGTTCCCTCCAACCTAAGCTGCTCTGTGATCAGTCTTATCCTGTTCCCATTTTCCCTTCCCTTCTTTGCAGCTTTTACATATGAATTATTTACCTTGTAACTTTTTACACATGAATTTTACACATGAATTTTTTATTAGCTATTCTAACAGAATCAGTGCAACATCTTGCTCCTCCAGTCCTGTCTTCACCAATATTACGTTTCTACGGTTTTTAAGTCAAAAGCAGTTAACATCGGCCCACTGATATCAATGTGTGCATATTTATTCTCAGAAAACGCAACCATTTCTAATATCTTTATCTCATTCACTCACAAGAGTGAAATTGCTCTTTTCCATCACATTTTTATTTATGAAAAATATTGTCCACTCTGGTACTCTCTTCACCCACCCATCTTTACAAGAATCTGAAATGTACCATACAGTTTCAAATAATTTAATCTCAACACTGTTGCAGAAAATTACAGAAGTTATCACTGCTATTTTTCAGTTTAGTGTTGGAATACAGGGAGGCTATGACTTGCCTTAGGTAGCAAAGCAAGGCTCTAAGACAGAGCTGGGAATAGACCTAAGATTTACAGTCTCATAGTCCAGTGCCCTAGCTGAATAAAACCCTACTTTTGCAGTACCCAGCACAGGGAAGAGTACGCAGCCACAGCCTGCAAAAGGAATTTTCAGAGGAAATAGCCCTTGTTAATTGTTAAATCTTATGTTCTTTTTCCACAGTATTTGCGATTAGAACCCGTTTCTGTTACGACCATCTTCAAAAGAGACTACTAGAAATCTCTTGATCCCACAGTACCTATAATAAGAATAGGAAAAAGGAAACAGATGAATCTAAATTGTCAACTTTTTCCAAAAGCTATGAAGAGTTATTTTTTCCACTTAAGAAATGCCTTCAACTTACACCACAGTCTATATATAAACAGTTTCCTTTAGTCCTGGAGAAATCATTCCAAGTCAAATAACTGAATTTCTTTTGCAGTATTGTTTAAAAAAAAAAAAA